>NC_026151.1:379953-439078 GCF_000512975.1 Sesamum indicum
TTAAAGGAGGGAGGAAAAAGACTGACCTTGTCGATGTACGTTTCTTTTTCAAAATCAGCCTTGAGGTTCTCCACAAGGGGTAACATCTTAAGAATGCTTTTGTCAAAACATATCTAATATGCCGATCCAGAATCACATAAACTTGGCTCCTGCGGAGTATTATCAATTGGACATCATTATGCTTGTCATACTGTTTTCGGATGTCATTGGTCATTGACACCAGTATGATACTACGAACCTTCCAGTTGTCCTCATACTACTTGTCAAACGTCAAATGTTCTTCGCATGTGGACCCTTCCAGCAAGGCTCGGGGAAGAAACCTATCCAGAGCATAGGTCTGGTTCTCGAAATCTAGGACAATCCTATGATTTCAAAGCCAATCATTGTAGTTTGTTCCGTTAAATTTACTAGTCTCAAGAATTGCAATGAGTGGATTCTTAGACATCTACAATAAATGTTACATAAATTTAGTAGATTATTGTAATATTAAATATCAAGTTTAAGACTTGGTCTCCAGTCATTAGCCCGTTCCACTATTTCTTCGAAAATGCCAACCACTTTCAAGTAGGGTTTTCGAAAAACCATTTTCTAGTTGGCTTGGAATCCACAAACACAATTCTCAATGCCCCACTTTTACGGTTCACATGGAAAAAAACTTTGTGGGAGGTAACTTATATCATTCTCATCCAATCAGATCCCCAAGTTAATTTTGCCTTGCTTCTTCACGTAATCCTGTGGACGCCAAGTGAATCACGCTACTTAGTGTTAGGCCCGACCCATCAACCAAATGAATATCTCAACTACCGCCCCCACGACTCGTGAGATAGGAAAATAGGAGTATATGCCATTTCATTCACAACAATAGTGTAGCTTTCTTCCATTCCAAAACGTGCCACGACTCGTGAGCCCGCAGTGAGTCTATCGTCAATTTAGAGTGTGGCCTAACTATTACAAAATAGTAACTCATTATCATTCTAATGGGCCTTCCTCTTTGTTCATTCTTTCGTCGTGAGCTCCATCCAACGGGACTCAACCCCCAATCAAAAGTTGGAGGGAGTACAACCATTCGGAATAGCAAACGGCCGTCTACTGCCGATCGCTTGCCCTTACGCACAGGCATACCTATCTGCCGCGCTCACCCGCCGCCCTATCACCATGCACGCCAGCGGGCACACGCGCCCTGCTGGCCGGTGATCGGCCAGCAGGGCAACAACGGTCGTACTGCTCCGATTTTAAAATTTTTTATTTGAATTTTTGCAATTAAAAACTGAAATAAAACCACGCATTTACAGAAAATCCAATTTTAAAAAAATTCATAATTTAAAAGCAAAAATAATACATGTTTATTAAATACATAATCATGTTTCAAAGCCATTAAACATGCTTTCCAAAAGCAAATTAAACATGTTATTCATGCTCAATACATAATAACATTTTAATTCTAAAGCCGCAACACCCACCGGGCTCTGATACCACTGAAAGAATTGGTATGGACTGAAAACACGGTGGAAGCGTGAAAACAAAAAAAATTATAACGGTTCAAAGGAGAGTTCCCTTAGAAATTTTCAAGCGTTTGGTATTTGTCAAAAGCATAATAGCAAATATATACACATGCTAGACAAGTGGCTAGAGGATGAAACACAAAGCATAGAAACAAAACATAAAACTTTACTTTTTTGTTTCTATAGATCAGCAACAATGTGCATTATTCCCTTTACGTTCCATTCACTTGATAATTCAAACTAGAATTTCTCTAAGTTTTCCACACCGAAAATGGAATAGATATAGTTTTTTTGTATTGCTAGATAAAACAAAAAACGAAAAGAAAAACAACTTCGAACAAACAGTATTGTTTAGTACTTTTGGATTGTTTTATGTTCTAACTTGAATCAAATTAAATTTAGAAGAAAAGAAGAATATTTTGAGAGAGAAAAGGAGAAAAAATTTCGTGGCTCATGTGATAGTTATTTTGGATATGTATGTAGTTTTGTATGTTACATACAATTAAATTCAAAATTCAATAACTACCGAGTTTGCCTCTAAGGCAACCTATACACACACATGCATATAACCTTCAACCATGATTAAATAGCCACTCCATAGTGTTCATCATGGTGAGGAGTTTCAACTCCTTCTTAACTTGCTCCAACCACCCTCAAATGGGCTTGGACTTTAAGTATGCACTGAGTTCGATATAATCAAATTAAATCAAGCCCAACCAAAGTCCACTGGATAATAATTAATTAAATTATTATTAGCCCAACTATGTTCGAAGATTCATTTAATCCATTTAAATAAATCTAAGCTCAAATACTAATTAATCGATCCAATCAATTAATTAAGACAAATCTAATAAATTAATTCAATTAATTTATAGGTGTTAAGCTCAAAAACTTATTTAATCCAATTGATTAATGGCTATCCATCAAATAGATTATTAAATAAATTATCCAATCATTTATATATTCTCCTTGAATTAATTTAATCCAATTAAATTAATTTATTTCTTCTGGAATTAGTTCAAAATTAATTCCATCAATTCCATAGTGATTTGTATGTGACTCTTTAGGTTCACCCTCAGCTAAACTTCGGCATTGTGTCCAATTCGAAAACACCCGTCACCATAGGTAGCCGTCTAGCAACGGTCCATGGTACTAGAGACTAGGTGAATGTTGTCATGAACATTTAGGCTCTTGAGTTCCATACAGTTAGGGTCCTTTCGTCGATCATCTTTCGGCCTTAGTCTAGGACATGGAATTGTCTGAACCAAACAATTATGCTGAATTTTTAGGTGTGTTTACTCAATTGATCGACAAAGATAAATATTTCCTATTCAACCAATCGCTATGGCCATAGACTTAGAGAGTTTAAATCATTTCAGAGCGCTTACGAGATATATCCATCATATACTATTAGGGGATGAATTCTATCTTTAAATACACCATCCTCACTACATACTCTGAGTACACTGGACAAGACTTATAGCGACCACATTGAAGATACAGTCATCTCTCGCCAGATCTAAGATATAGCCATCATATACATGCGACTGCCATGATTCGTCAAGTCCAAGGACTAATCCTATATTATCGGAGCCGAGAATTAAAGCCATACCGACCAAGCCTTCAAGGCTTCCATACGATGATTACTGGAAGTCAGTTCAATCAGTTAACAACCAGTCATCTAATGATGCAATACTTAGTGCAAGTCTCTACAGGACTCTCGATGCACAATCTCGAGGTCCTCGACTTGGAACATTTCAGACTAACCCTCAAAAGTTGGTTTCATAGCTATCATCCAATGCGCAACCCAACTACATAGGTTATTCAATTAGTATGTGGGCATTTGTTGTGTCGTTAATACACCGTTCAACGTAAATAATAAGCACAACAAACACATGGTGCCATAGATGAATGCTTACTACATTCATCAAGATAATATCACATTCATAAAGATTGCTAAATGGTTCCCAAAATGCAAATCCAATTGGCTTTCTGTTCACTTACTCTAACAGAAAAAGATTTTCCAAAATCCCATTTGAGAGTGATGGGTTTTGATGGAAATAGAAAGAGGGTTAATGATTGAAGTCCAAGTTTTTAACTTGAACCTAATATTATGATAATCTGCTGATTTTTTTCTGTTTATTATTAGTGGACATTATTAAAATATTACACTTGTTCCAACGTTTCCCGTTTGTGTATGAGGTAACTTAGTTCAGCTTTTGGTAGCTTGTTCTATCAGCCTTTTATTAATAATTCTTCTAGTGCTCTTGATTGAATAAGGGGTTGTAATCTACAAAACAGAATTTGAACGAATGTTAATAGCTGAGCTTGTTTTTCATATGTCTATTTCTATTGTGTGGATTCAAGAAGAATAATTAGCAAAGGTGTAATTCAGTTGGCTTTGTACAAGTAGGATTTACTACCAAAATTGACATACTTCATCTGCACTTGTCCTGATAGAAAACATTATTAAATCATGAACATGGTACATTTTTAAATAATATGTTGCGTCAAGTTTCTGAAAAGTTTTACCATTATGCATTTTGGTTTGAGGTCCGAAAATGCGAGAAATTGGTTTTTGACATGTTCTTTGCTGTAGCCATTACCCTTCACTAAGTGCTATGTCATCCCATAAACTGATTGTGATTGCATGACATCTGGAAATAATGTAAATTTAGTCTTGTAAAATATATGCTATTTCAAATAATTAAGTAAATTTAGTAGACATACTGGTTGTTCATAATGAAAAATTTCTCCTATAACTGATAGAATTGTCTTCTCTTTTGTAGTCAAAACAACGTTTCACTATGTTTAAATGCCTAGACAAAAATAATTTATCAGTGATATATAATTGATATAAAGTATGATGGGTATACAAGAAAATATGGGAGAAATGCCTATAATAACCTTAATGAAGGGCATTCCAGTCCTTTCGCCCTTGGGTCCGCGTCTCTTCTGTCGGACGGGTCGGAGCAACCTTGACCCGAGTTCGTATACCCGCTTGAAGACCCAGGCAACGAGAGCTGTCCGATCATGGACGTAAGCTAGCTGGGTAAGGCCACGTGGCCCATTCAACAATATCCACCTAAGCACTATAAATAGCCCAAGATCCTACATTTCGAGGTAATTAATACTGAGCCTTTTTGATCTACGCCTTTGATTGCATACTTTTACCTCGATCTACCAAACTTGAGCGTTGGAGAGTCGTTATCGGGGACGTGCCCGACGAGCTCACTGCTCTTGTCTTATTCTCAGGAACCCAACACTTGATCTTGGTGGAGTTAGCTATCTGTGAGGAGGTCGCTCGTCTAGGTCGCTGAATTCTAGCAAAATCAGTTGGTGCCGTCTGTGCGAAACCCTGAGAATCGCCAGTTATTATGGAAGGTTCATCAAGGAGAAATGTAGGAGAGGAAGAGACTCCTAAAAGAGGAGGAGGCTCAATGGTGCACATGATGAGAGATGAACTCCAGAGGATGATAGAAGAAGTGAGCAAGAATGCCATAGTGGAATATGAAAGAAGGACTGCGACTCTGATGGTCAAGGAGACCGCGAAAAGACAATAGTTCGAAAGCAGAGAACCGCAGAGAGAATCTAGGGAACCAAGCGAGCAGCAGTACAGAAGCAGAAGGCAGGCACCGTCAGAGGCAAGTTCCAGCAGCCAAGTCCGAGCAAAACGAAGAGAACCCATAATATCATGCGCAAAGGTCGAAAGTGCCGAAAAACAGATTGAGCTCTTGGGAAAACAGATTGATGAGTTGAAAAAGCGAGGGGAGATAGTCTCCCATAACAAGAATTTTCCTTTCAATAATGATATATTGGTTCAAGTGGTGGAACCAGGATTCAGAGTGCCCGACCTGCAGAGATATGATGGAACCAAAGACCCCTATGAGCATAGTGCCGCGTTTGAGATGGTGATGAATTTGTATGGGCAGCCAGGTCTCATAATGGTGAAATTGTTTGCTACTACTCTCACTTGGAAAGCGCAAGAATGGTTTTACCAGCTTGCTTCGAGGAAGCATTGAGTCATACGAACAGCTTATACAAAAATTTTCTTTCCATTTCGCTAGCAAGAAGAAACAAAAGAGGTCGGCTACACATTTGTTTAACATACGTCAGAGGGAAGACGAGACCTTGAAAAGCTTCATGGGAAGATTCAATAATGAGACACTTGAAGTTCAAGATTTGAGAATCGATATGATTGTAAGCATCTTAATACACGGGCTGAAGAAGGGCCGTCTGCGCTCGCACGCGACCCCCTTAGTGATGTGGAGCAATTGATGGCTTTGGCTCAGAAATACATAGCCGAGGAAGATATGAATGCGATGAAAGATTCTGAGCGAAGGGAAAGGGAGCAAGCGTATAGGCGGCCGCATGACACCAGAGAAGGCAGTGGAAACAGGATGAAGAGTGATAAACCAAGGGAGCCAAAATACCAGCCCAAGTATCATAATTATACTCCATTGAATATGCCTCGGGAAAAAGCTTTGTTGATGGTGGAGAATGCAGATGTGTTAAAGTGGCCAAGGCATACCAGGTACACTCCCTCCAAGAAATTTTCTAACAAGTATTGCAGGTTTCATCGTGAAAGGGGGAACAATACTGAGGAGTGCTTTCAGTTGAAAGATGAGATTGAAAGGTTAGTGCGACAAGGATATTTCCGCAATCAAGTTCCCAGTGGGTGCAAGATTGGTAAAGACAAAGTCAGGAGGAGTCGATCGAGAAGTCGAGATCACAACCCAGGCCCTTCAAAGACAGATAAGGTCCCAGCGAACAGAAGCAATGCACCGACTAAAGGGGTCATATACACAATTGCTGGCGGTTCGAGCATAGGAGATTCGTAGAGAACCCGAAAAAGGTGCGTAGGAACCTTAGCATCGAGCAGAGAAAGGGAGTTTGTATTGAAGGGGGAAGAAGAGGAAGCTATCTCCTTTGATAACTCAGACAGACCAGTGGATAGTTGTACCATGAATAACCCGATGGTCATCAAGCTGGATATAGCAAATTTCACCGTTCATAAGGTGCTGGTCGGTAGTGGGAGCTCAACAGACATTATATTTAAAAATGTAATTGACAAGATGGGACTTGAGAATGATCGTTTGGAAACGTGAAGACTCCTTTGGTTGGTTTCGGAGGAAGTGAAGTGGCATTGCTGGGCATGATCGAGCTACCTGTATCCATGGGTGAAGACCCTAAACGAAAAACTTTGATGGTAAGATTTTTGGTGGTTGATACTCCATTTGCCTATAATATGATTCTGAGTAGACCAGGCCTGAACTTATTTCGAGCAGTTATTTCTATGTATCACATGAAGATAAAGTTCCCCACAGATAATGGGATAGGAGAGGTGGCTTGTGATCAGAAGGAGGCTCGAAAGTGTTAAAATCTTTCGTTAAAGGGGGAATCCAGTCAGAAAAAGAGGAAAGTTGGGGGAGATGCTGAGCCCCGGCCATATCAAGCAGAGCATATGAAACCTAGTGACAAGTACAAGGCCGTACAGCTCGTAGAAGGCGAACAAGGCAAAACTACTAGAATTGGGGCGAAAATGGGAGAGATAAAACTACTATGATCGAATTCCTGTGAAGGAAGGTGGACCTGTTTTCATGGAGCCCCGCAGACTTTAATGGCATCAACCCAGAAGTGATTGTGCATAGGTTAAATGTGGATCCAATGGCGCGACCTATACAACAGAAGAGGAGGTCGTTAGGGGTTGAAAAGAATAGAATAATTGAGCAAGAAGTGGCAAAACTGCTGAAGGCTGGGTACGTTTCTGAAATACAATATATATAATGGCTTTCTAATGTTGTACTTGTTCCAAAGGTATCAGGAAAATGGAGAATGTGCACTGATTTTACTGATTTGAACAAAACATGCCCCAAGGATCCATATCCCTTGCCCAGAATTGACGTCATGGTTGTCTCAACAGCAGGCTTTGAGATGTTCTCTATGATGGATGCTTATCAAGGATAGCATCAGATTTATATGGCTAAGGAGGATCGCAAGAAGACATCTTTCATTACCCATGCCATTATTTACTATTATAACGTTATGTGTTTTGGTCTAAAGAACGCAGGTGCAACTTATCAAAGATTGGTGAATAAGATGTTTCATGAGCTTATTGGAAAGACCATGGAGGTGTACGTGGATAATATGCTAGTTAAGAGTAGAAGGTCGCAAGATCACCTTCAACATCTCGAGCAGGCGTTCAATATCATGAGGACGTATGGGTTGAAGTTAAACCCAGACAAGTGCACATTCAGAGTAGGTGGAGGAAAATTATTGGGATACATGGTCAGCAAACGGGGAATTGAAGCTAGTCCTGAGAAAATTCAGGCCATATGAGCCTGAGATCGCCGACCACGATCAAGGATGTGCAGAAGTTGACGGGTAAGATTGCTTCATTAAATAGATTTATCTCTCGACATGCAGATAAGAGTTTACCCTTCTTTAAAATCTTGAGAAAAACAAAAAACTTTGAGTGGAATGAAGAGTGCAAAAAAGCCCTACAAGATCTCAAGGATTATTTGGTGAAGCCTATGCTGCTCGCTAATCCTAAGGAAGGAGAAGTATTATTTCTATACTTAGCTGTGTCAGAGAGTGCAGTCAGTTCGGTGCTAGTGCGGGAAGGAGGAAATCAGAGTCCCGTTTTATTATGTCAGCAAGATGCTACATGGAGCAGAATCGAGATATTCAGAGATGGAGAAACTGGCACTTGCACTGGTTGTTATAGCTCGCATGTTGCGACCGTATTTTCAATCGCACAGGGTAGTGGTGCTGACAAACCATCCATTGAAACAGGTGATGTCACGACCAGAAGCTTCTAGAAGGTTAATCAAGTGGGCAGTTGAGCTAGGGTAATATGATATTGACTATCAGCCCAGAATAGCACAGAAGGCACAAGTGTTAGCAGATTTTGTAATGGAGCTATCTAGCGATCCTGAAGAGTAGAGTTGCAAATAGATGCTGCATGTGGATGGATACTCGAATGCCAATAATGAGGGTGCTGGGATATTAATCCAAGGACCAAAGGAGGTAGAGATAGAAGTTGCAGCTCGTCTATCATTCCCTGTTACTAATAATGAGGCCAAGTATGAAGCATTGATTCAAGGATTAGAGCTCGCATATGAAGTTGGAGCCACGAATTTAGAAGTTTTCACAGATTCTCAGCTGGTCACATTGCAGATTGAAGGCACATATGAAACAAGAGAAAAAATGATGACTTCATACAGAGATATAGTTAAGAGGTGGATGGGCAAGTTCGACAAGTGCACTATCTTACAAGTACCAAGAACGGAAAATGATAAAGCAGATGCCTTATCAAAATTTGGAGCAACCATACAGGAACCAAAAATCAGAAGATAACAGCTTTAGTTCGAGAACAATCGGTTATCACAGAGAAGATTGAGGTGCAAGCAGTATCTGAGGTCGAATCGTGGAAAGACGAAATTGTCAAGTATTTGGAGGACGGCACCTTGCCCAAAGACCCTTTTAAGGCAAAGAGAGTGAGATTTCGAGCTGCACGTTTCACCTTATTATTTGGTCAATTGTATAAACGGACAGTTGATGGACCACTTTTGAAATGCCTGGATGAAGAAAGAGCTGATATGTAATGCGTGAGATTCCTGACGAAAGTTATGGAAATCATTCAGGGGCAAGGTTGCTAGCACAAAAGATTGTACGCCAAGGATACTTTTGGCCCACGATGGTCAAAGACACGAAAGAGCTAGTGAAAAGATGCGAGAGCTGCTAGAGATACGCATCTTTGATACATCAACCGGCGACCCCCATCGAGCCGATCAAGATAGATATTGTGGGACTCTTCCCTCCTGCCCAAGCTCAAAAGAAATTTATCATTGTAGCAGTGGAGTACGGTTGGTAAGACAAGGTTATTTTAAACATCTCATTGACAAGAGTATAGAGACACGCGGACAGAGTAGATCCCGGAGTCGTGAAAGGCATCAAAGAGATGAGGTAGGAACAAGTGGAGCACGGGACAATGCACCCACAAAGGGTGTTATCCATACCATCTCTGGCAGACCAACAGCTGGAGATTCCATGAGGGCAAGGAAAAAGTATGCCAGGGAAAGCAGATTCAAGCATGGGGAACTAATGATGCATGTGGAATACCAGGAAAGCATTGTCTTTGGAGACAAGGATTTGAGCTCAGATTCTTTCGACCAAAATGACCCCATGGTCATAAAAATGGACATTGCCAACTATCATGTACACAAAGTGTTGATAGATAATGGTAGTTCTGTTGATATTATTTTTAGCAATGTTCTCAGGAAAATGGATTTGGGCAGCGTGAGATTGAAGCCGGTTCGAACACCTTTGGTTGGATTTGGAGGCAGTGAGGTTGTTCCTGAAGGTGTAATTGAGCTGCCAGTTTCGCTGGGGGAAGAACCTAGAAGAAAGACATGCATGGTCCAATTCCTGGTGGTCGACAGCCTGTTTGCGTATAACGTTGTATTAGGGCGACCAGGGCTGAATAAGTTCAAGGCAGTGGTGTCTACATACCATTTAAAGATGAAATTTCCAACACCGCAGGGAGTCGGAGAGGTAAAATGCGATCAACGAACAACTAGGCAATGCTATAACTTGGCTGTGAAACAGGGAGAGTTGATGAAAAAAGAAAAGAGAAAAGAAGAGATGAGCCAAGGTGAGGAGGCGAAACGAGGAAAAATTGAAAGGATCGAACCGTCAGAAGAGTACAAGGAGGTCGAGTTAATTTTTCAGGAAATTTCCAGAAAATAACCCATATTGGGTCGCAAATGACGACTGAGATGGAAACAATGATGATTGATTTTTTGCGGAGCAGTAATGACCTCTTTGCGTGGAGCCCCTCTGATTTTCAAGGTATAAACCCCGAGGTAATTGTACATCGACTTAATATTGATTCGCAGGTTAAACCGGTGAAACAAAAAAAGAGAGTGTTCGGGGTCGAAAGGAACAGGATCATTGAAGAAGAAGTCAATAAGCTTCTGCAAGCTGGGTTCGTTAGAGAAATCGAATACACGACCTGGTTATCAAATGTGGTTATCGTTCCAAAAGCAACTGCGAAATGGAGAATGTGTACGGATTATACTGATCTTAACAAAGCATGTCCAAAAGACCCGTACCCGCTTTCGAGGATCGATCTGTTGGTGGACTCAACCACGGGGTGTGCACTGTTTAGTATGATGGACGCTTATCAGGGCTACCATCAAATTTTTATGGCTAAGGAAGATGCAGAGAAAACTGCGTTCGTGACCGAGAAAGGGGTCTACTGTTACAATGTAACGCCATTCGGATTGAAAAACGCAGGTGCGACCTACCAGAGATTAGTCAATCGCATGTTTAAATATCACATCGGAAGTACGATGGAGGTGTATGTTGATGATATGCTGGTTAAAAGCAAGCAGGAACGTGATCATTTGACAAATTTGCGAATGGCTTTTGACATTATCCGAGGCTTTTGACATTATCCGATCATACGGCATGAAGTTGAATCCATCTAAATGCACCTTCGGGGTGCGAGGAGGAAAGTTTTTGGGTTACATGGTCAGCAAATGGGGCATAGAGGCAAATCCTGAAAGAATAAAGGCGATTATGCAGTTGGGATCACCAAAATCGATAAAGGAGGTGCAACAGTTAACGGGGAAGGTCGCCTCGCTAAATCGTTTCATAGCCAGGTTTGCTGATCGAAACTTACCCTTCTTTAAGGATTTGCGAAAAGCAAATAATTTTGAATGGAATGAGGAATGCGAGAAGGCTCTGCAGGAATTAAAACTGTATTTAACTACCCCACCACTACTTTCTAATCCCATGATTGGGGAAAAGTTGTATGTGTACTTAGCTGTTTCAGATAACGCAGTGAGCTCGGTGCTAGTTAGAGAAGAGAATGGCAAACAAAATCCTGTCTACTATGTAAGCAAAATGCTACAAGGGGCAGAAAAGAAATATATCCAGATCGAGAAGCTAGCGTTGGCTTTGGTGATAACAGCACGAAAACTGCGACCTTACTTCCAAATTCCAATCCCACCCTATTTTCGTATTGACTAATCATCCTTTGAAGCAGGTTATGTCAAAACTGGATATATCCGGTAGGATGATCAAATGGGCGGTGGAGCTAGGAGAATTTGACATTGAATTCCAGACGAGGAATGCAATCAAAGCGCAAGTGTTTGCCGATTTCTTAGTCGAGTTCACGGGTGAACAACCAGAGAAGGAGGAGAGATGGTTGTTGCATGTGGATGGGTCCTCGACCTCAAAGAATTGAGGAGCCGGTATTTACTTGCAGGAACTAGATGGTGCTGAGATCAAGATCGCTGCGAGGTTAAATTTTCCGGCTACAAATAACGAAGCTGAATATGAAGCTTTGATTCAAGGATTGCAGACAGCGTTGGATAGAGGCATAAGGTAGGTAGATGTTTATAAGGACTCACAACTTGTTGCGATGCAGGTGCAGGGCAATATGAAACCCGCGAATGGTCAATGACACAATACCTGGCGAGGGTGAAGGACATGATGAGGAGGTTTGACAGATGCACGATCGGCCAAATCTTAAGGGATGAGAACATGCGAGCAGATGCTTTGTCGAGGTTCGGGTCGTCGGTTGAAGGGATTAAGGAAAGGAAGATTACGGTAATGGTGAAGTCTCAACCAATAATAGATGAAGCAGAGATCCATGTGGTCGAGACGGCGGATTCTTGGAAAACGCCTTTTATTCGATATTTGAAGTATGGGGAATTACCGAGCGACGTGATCGCTGCTAAGAGGTTGCAATTCAAAGCTAATAGTTTTACTTTGGTTGGAGATGACTTATACAAGAGAACTCCAGAAGGTATTTTACTGAAGTGCTTAGATGCGGAGAGGTCGCAGTATGTTATGAGGGAAATACACGAGGGCAGTGGTGGAAATCATTCAGGAGGAAGGTCGTTGGCCCAAAAGGTTCTTAGGCAATGTTATTTTTGGCCTACGATGGTAGAAGATGCGAAGGAGTTCGCAAGGAAATGTGAAAGTTGCCAAACATATGCAGGATTATTGCATTCTCCAGTGACCCCTCTAGAGCGCTTGAAGGTTGCATCCCTTTTGATAAGTGGAGAATCGACATCATTGGTCCGTTTCCTCAAGCGGTGGTGCAAAAAGAATTTCTGATTGTGGCGGTCGAATATTTTTCCAAGTGGATCGAGGCTGAAGCTTTGGCAAAGATCTCTGAGAAAGAGGTAATAAATTTCATTTGGAAAAACATTATTTGCAGGTTTGGGATCTCGCGGGTTCTAGTGTCGGATAATAGAACTCAGTTCCAAGGAAAGAAAATCATGGCATGGTGTAAGGAACTAAAAATCAAGCAGAACTTTACGGCAGTCGGGAATCCACAAGCAAACGGGCAGGCGGAGGTCACAAACCGAACTTTGTTACAATATTTGAAGACTCGGTTGGAAGGAGCAAAAGGGGCATGGGTCGAAGAACTGCCCGGAGTACTTTGGGCATATCGAACGACCCCACGAACTGCCACAAGTGAGACCCCTTTTTGTTTGGTATATGGTAGTGAAGCTATCATACCCGCGGAGATCGGCGAAGAAACAGCTCGGGTCATCCAATATGAAGCAGAAGGAAATCCTCAGGAACGGTCTTTCGATCTAACAGTGATCGAAGAAGGAAGAGATCGTGCGTATGCGAAGATCTTGTGATATAAAAGCATGATGACCAGAAATTATAACCAAATGGTACGACCGAGGAGTTTTCAAGTCGGCGACCTGGTCTTGAAGAAAGTGGAAGTGTCGAAGCATGTTGGGAAGCTCGACACGACGTGGGAAGGCCCATATAAGGTAGTGGAGATCCGACGAAAAGGGACATACATCCTACAAGATTTGGAGGGGAAAAATCTACCGCGACCTTGGAATGTGCATAACATGAAAAAATTTTATGCTTAGATAAATGTAAGTTACATAGCGAGATTTTGCCTGAAAAAGGCTTTGTAATTGTCTGAAAAAGACATTTCAATAGTCTGAAAAAGACGACCTGAAAAGGTCATTTTGCATCTACCGTCTTATTAAGTTCGTTCAAAGCTGACTAAAGGTAAAAGGCTCATCAGCGATCTAAAACATTAACGTATTATTTCTAACCTGGAATAGGTTCATAAGCGTTCTGAAAAACGCAAGGTTTCTAACCTAAAATAGGTTCGCAAGCGATCTTAAACAGAACGCAGGGTTTCTAACCTGAGAAAGGTCCATAAGCAATCTGAAAAAGAACGCAGAATATCTAACCTGAGAAAGGTTCATAAGCGATTTGAAAAAGAACGCAGAATATCTAACCTGAAAAAGGTTCATAAGCGATCTGAAAAAGAACGCAGGATTTCTAACCTGAAATAGGTTCACAAGCGATCTGAAAAAGAACGCAGGGTTTCTAACCTGAAAAAGGTTCATAAGTGATCTGAATTATCTATTCTGGAAGCTCTTACATAATCTCAAACGGGTGGCAGGATTTCTTAAAAGATTTTTTGTGAACAGCATGCGGGAGTTCTATGAAAAAGTCTTGCGAAACGACCTGAAGAGATGTTAAACTTGCAAGAATCTGAAAGTTAATCGGCTATCTGGAATTTCCGCAAGTATATAAAGCATAAACCGCTCGGTGCTCGGATAAAAAAAAAAGAAAAGATGTTGATATTGATGACCATAAACTTACAAAAAAGGGAAGTAATCCCCAAAATCATCCATCAGTTCCAAACAGATTGTTTACAAAATCTGTTCGTTTATCCCTATGCATCTATGAAATGGGGAATGGGGGTGGTAGATCATCCATCAGAGGTACAAATTCGGGGAAATCATCAGTAGCTTTGGGGCCTGGAGGATACGGCTCAAGATTCTTGTCCAGGGAGACATCCAGCTGCTCCAGATTGAAACCCTCCGCAAATCCATCAAGCTTCTGGATCTGGCCTTGGCACTTTTCAAATCCCTTGATCATAAAATCTGAGGCTTGATTCTCCACAGCTTCACGAAAGGTCCTCGATCTTAAGAAGTCGCGAGCACCATTTAAACAGGCTTGACCCATCATATCTTGAAATTCCTAGCTCTACAGAAATAGGGCCCGACCTTCAGCTATGCCCTGATCCCGACCTTCTGTTGATCCTTGTTCCTTGCCAGCCTCAAAAGTAGCAGCGCGATCTGATTGAGCGGTGTATCTGGCCTCTTTCAACTCCTTTTCAGAAATCTTTAACTTGGAAGCGAGCTCCTTTTTCTCTTGGATTTCTGATCGCAGAGACTCGATCAATGTTTGCTGCTCCAGAATCTTCTGCTCCATCTCCATAGTCTTGGCTTCAAGAAGAATTTTGTCATGTCTCCACATCGAGCCTTGGAGGGAGATGTGATGGGCGAAAGCCATGGCCTAAAAAAAAAAAAGTTAGCTTATAATCTTAGTGTATGAGAAGGGTAAATGGTTGGGTACCTGAGTTATATTACGAGCAACGTGTTCTTCGAGGGAGGTGAGAGAGGTCTACGCAAGGATAACTTGATCGCGTTTGAGGCAGGCAGCCTTATAGACCTCCCATGAGTCTTGTCCAGCAAAGGTCCGCAGAACGCTACTGTTCTTGGAGATATTCCAGTCGAGGACCCATTTCTCTCCGGACATCTTAGCTTTTCGAGCAGAAGCAGGTCGCTCGTCTCTCGTCCGCTGCCACGCCTCCTGGAATGTGGCAAATCTTTTTCTACTTTCAGGTTTAGCAACCCAATCAGCAGCAAGTTTGGCCTCGGGTCTACCTTGCTTAGTGGACCTCGAAGATGGATCACTCCTACTCTCTGTTGGCTCGATCGTCTGCTCACCTATGGTCACTGCTTTAGGGATCGCTGTCCTTTTACCCCTTCTCCTCTTTAGCTCCCGATCTTCAGATATCTCCACTACTTCAACCTGCTCGTCAGGTATTTGATCTCTTGCCTTGAGTGGAGTGGACGGTTGTTCGGAGGCTGTAGCGTCCGTAGAAGAGGGGGTCGGAGTTGGTACACGCTCCTTGGACTTTTCTTTGGTAGCTGCCGCCGCACGTTTCAATTCGCGATCAACCGAAGGAGGTAAGGTTCCCTTCTTCGCCCTGGTTTTGTTCGCAATCCTGGCCATCATGATTTCAGATCCTACAAAAAGGGAGCTTTGTTAGAGATCGCATAAGAGAAGAAAGAAACAAGCAGATGAGATTTATGAAGTCACCTAAAGTGCTTTTGACTAGTATAGGAGCAGGGGAAAGGCCCGCGAGCTTCAAGACTTTTTCCTGTAATAGTACTTTCGGAAGGTACCAAAACAGAATAATGTAATTTATGAGGTCGCTCTTGAACCCCTCCCCAAAAGTTTCGGGTGTGGTTTGGACCCACGCCAACCCAAATAAAAATCCCAAGATTGCCCGGGTGGAGGTCGTATAAAGAAATATCTATCACGCCAAGGGCCGACATTAGACCTCATATCGTCTAAAAAACGGTAGTCCTTGCGTGCGGTCAAGTAAAACCACCCAGTCTCCCCCGACCTCTTCGAGGCAGTAATATAATATAAGGACCAGAAATTATCAAAAGAACGAGGCAAATCAAGATGTTCCATGACGATAATGAACATAAGAATATGGCTGATCGAGTTGGGGGACAATTGCATTGGAAAAAGACCTAAGCGGATCAAAATGTTATTCACTTCACGCGGTAATGGAAAATGCAGTCCAGCATCTAAATGAAGTACAGATAAAGCACAATAACCCACTGGGGGCTGGTGCATACGATCAAATGAACGAGGAATGATAATATCATAGTCGGAAGGGATATAATATTTTCTTTTTAACGCTACAGGGGTCGTTTTAATGTTGCTTGCTATTCCTAACCATGGTTTTTGTTGCATCATTTCAGTATACTTTTGAAAGACAGGAGTTTCATCGGATTCAGCTACCTCCTCGGGAAGATCAGAGTGTTGGGGAATGGAAGAAGTAGGATCGCGAGAAGTACCAGCGGTGTCCCTCGGGGAGGTCGTTGACGATCCCGATGTCGAGCTCGTATCTGAGCTCGATGCAGACTCAGAAACAGATACATGAACAGAGAGACTCCTAGACCTAGAAGATATGATATCGAAAGCTGGAATAAGAGAAGATTGAGGAGTACCTGAAAAATGGAGGTAGCTTGCAAGGAGAGATCAAATGCGATTAGTGGGGAAAGTTCAAATGGGGGACTATATATAGGGGAATATTGGAGGTGACGCGCCTTTCCACATTCTCGCAGATGGAGACACGTGGCCTAGGACGAACGACCGAGATCCTGCATGCGGACATAGTGACTATTCAATTCTCTTAGTGTCATTAATGACACTAAGAGAAGTGGGGGAGTAATGACGAGGGAAATTACATAATTACAGTAACACCCCTCTATTTTTAGCACTTTTACATGCATCCTATGACTGCACCCTATGACTGCGCAGGTGGGGCCCAGTTCATAGGTACAACAGCGGCGGTAGCAGGATTTACAGGGGTGACGTGGCCCGCTTTCATTGGAGCCGCGTGTCGCACACATAGAGGGTACCGTACAAGTATAAATAGCCTTATTTATGATTATTCAAATACATTTTCACCACTTATTTTTACCGCCACACTTGTGATCTCACTCGATCTCGTCATCATAATTTCGACCCCACCTTTTCTAACTTAAGCATCGGAGGGCCATCGCCGAGGACTTCTCGGCCAGTCTTACATTTGCTGTGTTTTCAGGATCCACTTCAGGTAACTCGAAAGTAGGATTCAGTGATCCGATCTAGCGACTCGACCCGGATATCCAGATTTCGAGCGACCTACATCAGATGTATTATATTGAATCATCAATTCTATTTCTAGATGTACGTTCTGGAAGTTTCTGTTGATCTCATTGACAACTGCAATTATTATTAAATAAGTCTTATTGTACAACAATAAGTTCTTGAATTGTTAGATAGTACGATCGAAGAGCAGGCCATATATTTTTGTTCCCTGAAAATGCAATGGGTTGAAGTGATATATATATATTGGGTGAGTAGCAATTTACTCCCTTTGATATTGAAAATGAGCACATTACTCCTTTATGAAAAAAAATATAGCTATTTATCCCTTGTACTTTTTAAAATAAAGCAACTTACCTCCTTATACATGGAGATAAATTGCTTCATTTTAAAAATCATAGGGGGATAAATTGTTGTATTTTAAAAAATATAGGGAGGAAAATCGCTATTTATTTTTTCCATAAGGGGATAATTTGCCCATTTGCAATATCACAAGGGTGTTGCTTGCATTTTACCCTATATATATGTGTGTGTGATTTATTTGCGGTACAGAGTTTGCGTATTTAATATACCTGATCATCCACAAGTATGACTTTTCTCAATGGCTTTGCCTTTGTTTTTTTGTGTGTTGATTGGATTGTCTATCGCAGGACCATTACTTTTATCATATTGATCTATGTGGTTTCTATAGGAAATTGATTGGAGTGATTGTAGTAGAGGAATCATGTTGAGACTTCATCTTTTAATCCGTTACTTTCAGTCTCTGTCATAGAGATGAAGGAAGAACAAATTTAATCTGGCATCAAATTATTGTACTAAAAACAGATATAGAAGGTAAAGGAATAGCATTGCAGTAGCGCACCTAGAAATATAATTTCAAGTGATTTTAGGAGCACCAATTGCATTATATTATGAACTAGCATGAAGCTCGTGCTATGCGCGCAACTTTATAAATTCTATAATATTTTTATAAATTTCGAATTATATAATTTTGTCATTTCAATGACATTCTTCCTATATATAATTGTCTAAACTTGTATAAAATTCGATATTTAATTATTTACTGAACAATATTTTGTAAATAACCATTAAATATCATCAATTGTTATGTTATAAATTTTAAATACTATAGATATTTTCTTGTTTAATTATTGATTTGAATATGAATATTGGCTTGTGTTCAGCAGAATATGAGTATGAAAGACTATGTGATTCGGGTCAAATAATGCGATCTCGAGATTCGATCTTCACTAAGATTGCTGATTCTTCCAAGACCAGATTTTGGGTTCCTTGAGAATGAAACAAGTGAAGTGAGCTCGTCGGGCACGTCCCCAACAATGACCCTCAGACGCTCAAGTTAGGTTTATCGAGAGAAAAGTGTTCTATCTCAAAGTTCGATCTCAATTAATGCACAACAGTTACCTTTAATGATGGCGTTTTGGGTCTATATATAGGGCTCAACAGGATTGCGTTGACTAGCCATGTGGTCTCATCCTACTGACCCGCGTCTATGATCAGATGGGGATGATTGTCCGGGTCTTCAAAGATAGATGGATCCGGGTCGGGTCACGTTCGACCCGACTGATGGAAAAGGCGCGAATCCTTGCTTAAATGGCAGAAATGCCCTTAATGAAGGGCTTTTTTGGTATTTCAACAGCATCCCCTCCTAGCCACATATCATTACTCCAGCACTTATCGAAAAGTGAGGGTACCACTTTTGGAGAAGTTTTAATGGTCGCGTCTATCTATCCGCCAGCTGCGTGTACACGTGTCGCCATCTCATGGGTCCGCCTGCGGCGCACTTCTCTAGAGGGTTGGGCCTATATATAGCCCCCTCATTCAAACATACTTCTCTAGCCCACATACAAGCTTCTAGCGACCAGCACTACTAATTTCGAGTTCGCA
Organism: Sesamum indicum; assembly: GCF_000512975.1. Classification (NCBI taxonomy): domain Eukaryota; kingdom Viridiplantae; phylum Streptophyta; class Magnoliopsida; order Lamiales; family Pedaliaceae; genus Sesamum; species Sesamum indicum. The sequence goes on from NC_026151.1 coordinate 399,102, forward strand.
TTCGACCTGCTGCATCCCGAGCCATCCTGTTCTAAGGTACGATGACTTCTAGCTTTTCTTCAAATTCTGGTTCGAGCTCCGGCTCCGGGTCGTCTGCGACCCCCTCTAGGTCTGCACATGGTTCTTTCTCCATCTCCCCTAAGAGGAATAAAAAATTCAAAACTTCCCAAAATCCTTCCAATAAGCAGGCTGGGCCTTCAACTTTAGAGAAATTCCAAGATAGGCTCACTAGGAATCCATGGGAGGGGGTAGTTAGCAGCGCTAGAACTCCCATTGAAAAAATTAGGGCAAAATATTTCATACCCCCTGAGTACAAAATCAGAATTCCTAGGACATTCGATCGTATGCATCGTCCTCCTTCTGGCTTTTGCGCCTTTTTTGATACCGGGTTGAGGTTTCCCTTGGCCCCTCCTTTGGCCAGAATTTTGAATAAACTAGAGTTGTGCCCTATGCAACTCTCTTCTAATTCCATTTTTCATATTGTTCTTTTCATCATAATAATGCAATACTTAGATCTAGAACCCAGTTTTGATAACTTTTGGAGCTTGTATTCTTTCACCACCTGCAAGCGATCCGCTGAGAGGGGTGTCTTCTATCTTTCTGCCAAGCCTCACTGTGGATATTTAGAACCTCTGAAGTCGAACGTAGGGGCTTTTTTAGATCGTTACATTTTTGTTCGACCTCCCCGGGTTTGGCCCTTTACCATAGAATGGACTAAGTATAAGTCGATTCCCAGAACGAGTGGAGGAGGGCTGGAGGGTGATCAAATAAACAGTTTAACTGTATATAAATACGATCCCAAGAAGCTTCTCACTGAGAATGTTTTGCAACTTTCTGGGCTCTCTCCAGCTTCCATCCACATCGTAGAGTCCTTAGGTGATTCTCCTTTTCTTGCTTCACTTATTCTATTGCTGCTGTGTTCGCATGTTCCTCTTTGCTTGGTTCGACTTCGCTGACCCCTCTGTTTTGCAGGTAGTCTAATCATGAGTTCTCGTAATGCGATGCGGCTGAAGGCGGCCCAGAATAAATTGAAGAAGGGGAAGCAGGTCGCTCCTTCTGCCGACCTCTCCCCGGTCGCACCCGCATCGATCCCCTCTCGCGTCCCTAAAGCCGTGAGCCCTGCCGACCATCATCCCATCCAGGTCGACAGCGAGGAGACCCCTCCTCTTCCTTTGCACGGATACAACTCCTTCGACCTCGACCTTAACCTGGATGATCTGAGCGAGGTTCAAGGAGAGGAAACTACTGAGAGGCCTGATTGCGACAGCGACGAGAAATCTAAGAAGCGGAAAAGGTCCTCTCAAAAGGAGGTGGATGAGGAGAAGGGAAAGGGGCCAGCAGAACCTTCGATATCCTCCAAATCTTCACCGACCAACGTCCCTGCAGGTCAGAATAAGTGGGCCAAACCTTTGAGCAGGATGGCTCGTGATGCTGCGGAGAAGGCCGACCAGCCAGATAAGCGAGATCGGTTCCAACGATTGGAGCGGCTCTCTGCTTGTTGGGAGCAGATGCGTGCCGAGCTAAAGGGGGATCGCGCTCAGTCAGCCCAGCCAACAGAGCTCAAGGGAGATCTCTGCCTCGAGTTCCTAGGTGGAACATCTCTACCTCCAGTTCTATCCTCTTCTCGCAGCCTGGGGAGGATTCCTGGGAGTTGTACGAGGCGGGCATTCTCCCACGCGACCAAGTTTCAATAGTTACCAACACTCCCTCCAGTCTGGAGGAATATGCCGCTCATTCCTTGATGCAGGTACTTTTTCTTGTTTGAATTTTCCTTGTTCGAATTTTTCTGGGGTTTTCTTCACTTTACCCTTTTTTGCAGGTGGGGTAACTTCCTCCGTAGCCTCTCGATGAGGTGCATGAGCTATCGCTGGAATCACATGGTCTCCGAGAAGAAGGTGAAGGATCTTTCCACCGAGCTTGAAAGGAGAGATGCGGTAGCCCTCAGGCATTTAGATGAGATGCTGGCCCTGTCCGAGAAAGTCAAGGAATTGGAGGGCCGCCTGGCAGAAGCTGACAAGGCAAAGGAGGTCGCTGTTGCTGAAGGGAAGAAGGAAAGGTTCGACACTGGAAGAGAGGTCGGCCTCGTCGAAGGCCACAAGGAAGGATTAGAGGAAGGCCAAGCCGGTCGCATTACTGTTGAAGAGCATCATCAGGCCTTGGCCGACTCTAGGATGTCCACAGTTCGTGATTTTCTGAAGACCGACACTTTCATGACTGCCCTTGAGATCAAATCAGCTGATTCCTTCACCAAGGGTTACGAGACCTGTCAGGCCCAAATTGCCAAACTTGGTGGATTTCAAGAGTCCTTCGACCGCGGTCAACTGGACATCACACTCGATGGCGACCTCCAGCCCTATCCTGCCGTACCCGACCTCAAGGATGATGAGTTTATGGCCCTGAGGGACGAATTGGAGGCTGAGGCTGATGCTTGAGGAATTCCTGCCTTTTAGCTTTATTTTTTGTCATAGAATTTTAATGTTGTTTGAACCATCTTCTCGAATTGTAAATCCTAGGGGTCGAATTTTGACATGTAATTTTTGGGATCTGAACATTGGGGTACGAATTTTTGGCTGCTCCTGTAAATGATACTTTATCAATGGAAAATTTTTGAAATCTTTTGGCAGATCGTATATTTGCTTCTCCCCGTCTCTGTTTATTGAATGCTTTCCTTTTACTTGTAAATTGCATCTCTGTTCAGATCGCATGATATCAGTCTTCTTCTGACCGCATTTTGGGCTGCGTCTTTCCCAGATCGCAGTTTTGTTGAACGCCTCTTTTTCAGTTGGCGTGTGAAGTTCCCCTTTTTCAGATCGCACTTTTGGGCTGCATCTTTCCCAGACCGCAGTTGGTGCGACCCTGTCGCAGTTGATGGCCTTTCACAGGCTCCTTATTCAGACTCTCGGGCTCATGCATAGAATCTTTTCAAATTCTGTATGTTCCAAGGGCATGGCATGTTTCGTCCCTGCATGTCCTGCAGTCTATACGTCCCTTTTTTCTTGATTTCGGTCACCTTGTATGGCCCTTCCCAAGGTGGTTCCAGCTTGCCCACATGCTTGGAGGCTTCGACCTCTTTTGGCAGGAAATCTCCCACCTGGAGCTGCCTTGGTCGAATTCTTCGGTCGTGGCTCCTCATAATCAATCCCTTGTGGTGCAAAATTCTTGCATATGCTGCATCCCTCTTCTCTTCGATCACGGTGAGGTCGAAGCTTCGTTCTTGCTGGTTAGTTTCAGGGTCATACATTGCGACCCTTTGAGACTCTTCACCGATCTCCGCCGGGATGATAGCTTCCGTCCCGTATACTAAACAGAATGGGGTCTCTCCTCTAGCTGTTCGTGGTGGCATTCGATAAGCCCATAGCACTCGAGGCAGTTCGTCAACCCATGATCCTTTACTTTCCAGGCGTGTTTTCAAGTGTTGGAGAATCGTTCTGTTGGTCACCTCCGTCTGCCTGTTGGCTTGTGGGTTCGCAACCGCTGTGAAGTGTTGTGCGATCTTGAGCTCCTTCACCATTCGGTAATTTTTCTCCCCTGAAATTGAGTACCATTGTCAGAAGTTAAAATCCGGGGCAAACCGAACCTACAGATGATGTTCTTCTAGATGAAATTGATGACTTCTTTCTTTGATATTTTCGCGACAGCCTCTGCTTCGACCCACTTGGTGAAATATGCCTGTGCTGGGGGGAAGGGTCCGGCAATGTCGATCCCCCACTGGTCGAACGGGTAGGCTATCTTGATCGGTTCCATTGGGGTCGCAGGTTGGTGTATCAGGGACGCATATCTCTGGCAGCTTTCTCACTTCTTCACCAACTCCTTGGAATCCTTTACCAACGTAGGCCAGTAGAATCCCTGTCGAATTATTTTCTGAGCCAGCGACCTCGCGCTCGAATGATTACCACAACTCCCTTCATGGATTTCGCGCATCACGTACAGGGCTCTCTCCTCGTCTAAGCACTTCAAGAGGGGTCCATCCACTGTTCGTTTGTATAGCTGGCCTGATATGGTGAATCGGGTAGCCCAGAATTTAACCCTTTTTGCAGCAATGGGATCTGCTGGTAGGATGCGTCCTCGAGGTACTTGATAATCTCGTCTTTCCATGACTCGAATTCTGCGACCATTTGAACGTCTGCTTTGTTCGTGAGGCACGATCACTCGCGAATCAGGACTGTGATTTTGCGATCTCTGATTCCGTCCATTACGGCCCCAAATTTGGATAAGGCGTCTGCCTTATCGTTTTCTGTTCTATGGACCTGCAAAACCGAACACTTGTCAAATTTATTCATCAATTGTTTGACAATTTCTCTGTAAGATGTCATCGTTTTTTCCCTCGTCTCATATGTCCCCTCGATTTGTAGGGTGATTAGTTGGGAATCCGTGAAGACTGCCAAGTCTCGGGCTCCGGCATCGTATGCGAGCTCCAATCCTATTATGAGTGCCTCATATTCTGCCTCGTTGTTGGTCACTGGGAAGGACAAGCGAGCTGCTACCTCGATCTCAACTCCCTTTGGTCCCTGGATTAATATTCCTGCCCCCCCGTTGTTGGCGTTCGAAGCTCCATCCACATGCAACATCCACTTCGAGACTTGTTCCTTGGCGACCAAGGGTGACTTGAGGTCGCTAGATAGCTCCATCACAAAGTCTGCCAACACCTGTGCCTTCTGTGCTGTCCTGGGCTGATAATCTATGTCATATGGCCCCAGTTCTACTGCCCATTTGATCATCCTGCCCGAGGCTTTGGGTCGCGACATTATATGTTTAAGGGGATGGTTCGTTAATACTACCACTTTATGCAACTGGAAGTATGGTCGCAACTTTCGAGTGGTGACCACTAACGTGAGCACCAACTTCTCCATCTCCGTGTATCTTAACTCTGCGCCTTGGAGCATCTTACTTACATAGTAAATCGGATTCTGTTGGCCTCCTTCTTCCCTAACCAATACTACGCTGACTGCGTTCTCTGATACACTCAGGTATAGGAATAGTGCCTCTCCATCTTTTGGATTCGCGAGCAGGGGAGGTGTTGTCAAGTATTCTTTCAGCTCCTGCAATGCTCTCTCGCATTCTTCGTCCCACTCGAAGCTCTTAGGTTTCTGTAGGACCATGAAGAAGGGAAGACTCCTGTCTGCTGATCGCGAGATGAACCTGCTTAGTGAGGCGATCTTCCCTGTTAGCTTCGTCACCCCTTTGATCGTGGTTGGTGATCGCAGGTTTACGATAGCCTGGATCTTCTCCGGGTTAGCTTCGATCCCACGTTCGCTTACCATATAGCCCAAAAATTTTCCTCCTCCTACTCGTAAAGTGCATTTGTTCGGATTCAGCTTCATCCCGTATGATCTCATGATAGCGAACGCCTGTGCGAGATCCGCGAGGTGATCCTGCGACCTCTTGCTCTTGACGAGCATGTCGTCGACATAAAGCTCCATTGTTTTTCCGAGCAGGTCGCCAAACATCTTATTCACCAGCCGCTGGTATGTTGCTCCTGCATTCTTCAAACCAAAGGGCATCATATTATAACAATAAATTTCCTTTTCTGTAATGAAAGAGGTCTTATCTCTGTCTTCTTCCGCCATGTAGATCTGGTGATACCCTTGGTAGGCGTCCATCATTGAGAACATCTCGAAACCAGCTGTGGAATCTACCATGACGTCAATTCTGGGCAATGGATACGGATCCTTCGGGCAAGCCTTGTTTAGTTCTGTGAAATCCGCACACATCCGCCATTTTTCGGAAGATTTGGGAACAAGTACCATGTTAGAAAGCCAATCGGTGTAGTGAATTTCCGATACATACCCGGCTTTTAGCAGCTTGTCCACCTCCTCCCTTATGATCTCATTTTTGTCGCCCCCGAACGACCTCTTCTTCTGCTGCACAGGTCGCATTGTCGGATCTACATTTAGCCTATGTACGATCACCTCGGGGTTGATTCTTGTGAAATCAGACAGGCTCCACGCGAACACGTCCATGTTCTCCCTTAAGAAACTGATCATAGCCATCTCCTTTTCATTCATGCTTGCACCTATCCTGGTAGTCTTGTCCGGCTCGTCAGGTGTGAGCTGCACGACCTTGTACTCATCGCTAGGTTTCAAATGTTCGACCTCATAGGGTTAAGGTTCAGCGTCCTCCTTGACTTTTCTTTTCTTCTGTCCGAGCTCCCCTCTCAGCAATAAGTTATAGCACTTCCGAGCCTCCTTCTGATCGCATGCGACCTCGCCGACCCCATTATCCGTTGGGAATTTCAGTTTCATGTGATACGTGGAGATGATTGCTCTGAACAAATTCAAGCCCGGTCTGCCTAAAATCACATTGTACGCGAACGGCGTGTCCACTACCAGGAATTTCACCATCGTAGTTTTTCGCTTCGGTTCGTCCCCCATGGATACTGGTAATTTGACCATCCCTATCGACGCCACTTCGCTTCCCCCAAAACCGACTAGTGGGGTTTTCACTGGCTCTAATCGAATATTCTCCAAGCCCATCTTATCAATCACGTTCTTGAAGATGATGTCTGCAGAACTTCCACTATCTACCAGTACTTTGTGAACTGTGAAATTTGCAATGTCCAATTTGATAACCATCGGATCATTCATCTAGCCACTTTCTTTTGGTTTATCCGAACTATCGAAAGAGATGGCTTCTTCCTCCTCGACCTTTAGCACGAACTCCCATCCTCTGCTTGAACTCAGGGTCCTAGCACATCTCTTTCTGTCCTTGTTCGAATTTCCCGAGCTAGAACCCCCTGCTATAGTATAGATCACTCCTTTTGTTGGTGCATTACCTCCGGTGATCTGGGTATTGGTCGCTCTCGAGGGGCCAAGGTTTCGATCTCGGCTCCTCGACCTACTTCTCCTTGTCTCATCTTTACTAGTCTTGCAGTTTTGAGGAACTCGATCCCTGAAGTATCCTTGCCTCACCAGCCTTTCAATTTCATCCTTGAGTTGGAAGCATTCTTCGGTATTGTGTCCCCTCTCCCTGTGGAACCTGAAATACTTGTTAGAAAACTTCTTCGAGGGAGTGTACCTGGTGTGCCTCGGCCATTTGAGAACATCAGCGTTCTCGACCATCATTAGAGCTTGTTCTCGCGACATTGGTAACGGAGTGTAATTGTGATATTTTGGTATATACTTTGGCTCTTTAGGCTTATCCTGGTTAAGCTTGCTCCCTCCACCTTCCCTTGTATCACTCGGTCGTCTGTACAACTACTCGCGTTCCCTTTGCTAATAATCTTTCATCGCGTTCATCTCCTCCTCGTCTATGTATTTTTGAGCGAGGGCCATTAGTTGTTCTGCATCACCGGGCGGGTCGTGTGCGAGTGCAGATGCGAAGGGGCCCTTTTTCAATCCGTGGATTAGGATACTAACCATCATGTCAATGCGCAAATCCTGGATCTCTATCATCTCATTGTTAAACCTACCCACGAAACTCTTTAGCGTCTCATCATCCCTCTGTCGTATAGTGAAGAGGTGGGTGGCTGACCTCTTTTGCTTTCTCCGGCTCGCAAAGTGGAAAGAGAATTTCTGAACCAGCTGCTCATGTGAATCGACGCTTCCTCAGGGCAAGTTGGTAAACCATTTGTGCCTTCCCCGTTAGCGTAGTAGCGAATAACTTGGCCATTATGGGACCTGGCTGCCCATACAGATTCATCACCATATCAAAGGCTGCCACATGCTCGTATGGGTCCTTCGTCCCATCATACCTCGGCAAATCAGGTACTCTGAACCCTAGTTCCACCACTTGAACCAAAATATCATTGTTGAAAGGGGAGTTCTTGTTATGTGTGACTATCTCTCCTTGCTTTTTCAGCTTGTTAATTTGTTTGTTCAGGCTCTCTATTTGCTTCCCCACACTCTCCACTTCTGCCCGTGAGATCACTGGTTCTCTTCTCTTCAACCGAGCATGGCTGCTGGACCTCGCATCTGACGAGACCAGTTTCTTAGTTCTGCGCTCTGGTTCGCACTGCACCCGTGACTCTCTCTGGGGTTCAGTAGTTTCGAACAATTGCTTCCTTGCAGTTTCTTTGCCCAGTGGGGTCGCAATCCTCCTCTCGTATTCCACAATGGCATTCCTACTAGCTTCTTCTATCATTCTCTACAGCTCTTCTTTCGTCAATTGAATAGTCGTTCCTCCCTTTCTCGGTGTCTCGTCCTCTCCGGCGTTTGTCCTCGATGAATCTTCCATGGTAATTCTCAGACGTTCCCACAGAGGGCGCCCAACTGATCCGGGTTGAATAATGCGATCTCGAGATTCGATCTCCACTAAGATTGCTGATTCTTCCAAGACCAGATTTTGGGTTCCCTGAGAATGAAACAAGTGAAGTGAGCTCGTCGGGCACGTCCCAAACAATGACCCTCCGACGCTCAAGTTAGGTTGATCGAGAGAAAAGTGTTCTATTTCAAAGTTCGATCTCAATTAATGCGCAACAGTTACCTTTAATGACGGCGTTTCGGGTCTATATATAGGGCTCAATAGGATTGCGTTGACCAGCCACGTGGTTTCATCCTACTGACCCGCATCTATGATCAGACGGCTATGATTGTCCGGGTCTTCAAAGGCAGATGGATCCGGGTCGGTCATGTTCGACCCGACTAATGGAAAAGGCGCGGATCCTTACTTAAATGGCAGAAATGCCCTTAATGAAGGGCTTTTTTGGTATTTCAACAGCATCCCCTCCTAGCCACGTATCACTATGGCAGAATTGATTTAATGAAGAATTCTTTATCCTTAAGAGTCAAGAACTGGAGGCTTTTTCCAATCCTCTACTGTTGAATATGATGCAATAAGATGAAATACCAAGATCAAGGATTAAAGAAGCGTATATCAAGGAGCATGAGTGGATTTATTAATCCACATAAAACAAAATAGCAGATACAATGGAAAAAGTTTCTGTATTGGCTTATCTCCTGAAACTGGATCAGTCACGGGCTCTTCCACAACCTATTGTCTATGATACTCATTGCCCTTGGTGCTGCAAAGCAGAATTCTTTCAAAAGCCAACAATTTTATTAAAAACATTGTGTAATTAACTCGAAGCAGGTTATTGAAGTGTCTTGTGTGATTGGACTCATTCAAATTTTATGTATGTTATTAAATTTTCAATGGGTGAATAGCAATTTATCCCCATATAATATTAAAAATGTACATACTACACCCCTATGAAAAAAGAATATAATAATTTATCCCTTATATTTTTTAAAATAAAGCAATTTACCTTCTTATATAGAGAGGTAAATTGCTTCATTTTAGAAATCATAGGAAGGTAAATCACTATTTGCTTTTTTATAAGGGGGTAATTTACTCATTTGCAATATCACAAGAGGGTTACTTGCATTTTTCCCAATTTTCAATTGTTATGGGATATTAAATTACCTTTTGTAATTGGACTCATTCATGTTCAGATTCTTTTTAAATATTTTGGATTAAAAAATATTAGTGTTTTAATATTAAATATTCGATAATATAATTAATAATATTTAAGTGGGGGTATACTTGTCTTTTTACAATGAAAACAAATACATTAGTATAATAATATTTGAAAAGGTTGTGACTGGAATTGAATAGAAGGACAACTTCAACTTTGTAGATGAAATTAGAATGTTTCTTTCTTCCCTTCTTCTTTCTCTCTTTCTTGTCTGTTTAATTCAATCTTTCACTTTCTCTTTCATTCGTTCTCTTCTCCATCAATTTAAAATCTCTAGTTTGATGGACAAGAATTGGAGTGTATATATATATAAATCAAAAATCCAAAAATTCATTTTAACTTTTGCAGCCCACTAGCTATATTACGGAAGCTTGAAAGACAGTAACAATTAGCAAAATAATTCAAGTGCATGATAGAGGAGAAGATCAATCATTTCTTTATTTCTATAAAATAGAAGCAATTGTAGGAGAAAAATTCACGGGAGAAAGATTCGAATGGTCCTCTATTTATGTCCTAAAATCCTTTTGGTTTTTAACTTTGACAATATCAGTTTTAGTCCTGTACCTTTTCTTTATGCTTAGATTCAGTCCTTCAGCCAATTTTATGTCCATTTTGTCCTTCTTTAGTAATAAAGCCTAATAGTCCATTTTAATGCTCTAAAAATGGCCCAACATGCTTCCGAAATAAATTAAGACCCCATAACTTCGTACCTTGATTTGATCACTCTGTTTCCGGGTATTCAAAGCCCTCGATTTTACATACTTCCTCCAACCACACTACCGCAGCAGATGGTTCGCAGGAACTTGGGTCCTGTAGTAACAAAACAGCACAACCCTATTTCGTTTCTTAACTTAGAGTGTAAAAGAGATTCCAATATAGGGAATTAATAGAATTTTGGACAAACAGGTTGAACAGAAGCCTAACTTTTATTGAAGAAATATAGAGAATATTACATGGATATTATTCCTCCACTGGAGGAGACAACTGTTTTTGCCTCTTATGGTGTAGAGGACTTGACTTGTTGGAAAAACCCCCATAAACTAAAAAATTAAAATACTACAAAAGATTGAAAAAGAATCAGAATTCTAATGCTTTGAAGAGTAGGAGAAGTTTTCTGAAGTCCCCCTTCTGCTTCATTGAATCTTTATTTATAGGCGTCCACGAACTTCAAATTCGGACTCCAAACTTATTTTGTGATGATATCATTGCGTTCGCCATCGCCTCGTGATTTCCAGTTGTCGGTCATAATGGTTTGTCGGTCACATGATTTCCAACTTGCTTTCCTGCTTTGCTGACTGTTGTCTTTTATCATTTTCTGCCAACAGTCTTATCCTTGATTTTTTATATTTTTTAATTTTTACTTCATTTTTTTAAAATTTTTTCTTTTTCCGTTATCCTGGTCAAGTTCGGGTTTATTTTGTGTGACCTGAATTTTTGTCCCGAATAGGGGTTTCTCTGGTTTTCACAGCAAGGGCACAAATGGTTATGCCATTGCCCAGCATGCAACATATTGCACGTTTTCATCTTTGTAACCTCTGTCGCTGGCAGCTTATTTTCCCAGATTAGCATCCTCTTTTTCTCGAATAAGCTTTCTGCAAACTCAGTGTTTTTTCCTGTCATGGAATTTAACAGGAATGATCTATTCACTTTGTTTGAGAAGATTTTGGATGGATACTTGACTTTGTCCATCTCCGTGAGACAGACCTATAAACCTCAAGATCTTCTGGTAGAGATACTATCTTCAGTAATGGCCGATACCAGGGAAGCTTCGCCTGAGGCGGCTTTGATTTTGTTGACAGCCATCATGTCTGGTCTCTGCAATTTCATGAAATGAAATGGTGAATTAGACTCATTTCCCGTCGTTTCTAGAGCAATTGATACGAACTTTATCTCCAAAAAACATCGCCTCTTTTTAGGTGGGGGTTATTTTGCCAAGAACCAGAACAACCCCATTAATCCACTCCGAAAGTTTTGAGATTTTTGGAAAACTTGGTGACATAGTATGAACTGAAGCAAGAGCTCCAAAATCATATCATTCCTGAATATCTTCTGGTTTTGACCCTTCTAACATCTAGATCCTATTATATTTTTCGGATGTTTCAATGATGGTCTTGCTTGGGTTTACTCCTTTGCGGGAAATTAATTTTTTCCACATACGCTGGTATTCCTGCCAAGCAGAAGAAGATATCAACTTGTTAGTATTAACTTTAGAGGTGTCTGTCATCGGCCTAAGGCTAATCTCTCCCTCCTTAACTCTGGAGGTGCTGGGTTGACTTGAACCAACAGGAGTTTGAACTTCTTGAGACTCAATTGTCGTCGTTTCACTAGAGTCTGGTGATGGTCTTGTGTAATCGGTACTTGAATCCGACGCTACAGGTCTAGAGCCCTGTACTCTAAGGGCATATTCTGGGTCATGCTCCTTCAACTCATGAGTCATCCCCGAAGGTGGCGCCTTCCGATTTGGTTCTCTTAGGTCGTTCCATAGCGAGGTGGATGCTAATAAGGAACTCCTTATTACGACCTGGACAGTGTCTAGATCGGCTCTTTGAATTTGTCCTGCAACTTGGGCATTAACCGCTAGCTGTCCAAACTTTTGGTCAAGCTCCTCGAGGTTTTCTCGGAGGTGCCTGAGTCTGCACATAATGGAGTTTGCTTCAGATGCCTCCATCTCTCGTCAGGAAATTTGCAAGAACGTTTCATAAGATTTTATAACGACAATATTATAGCAATAATATAGGCATTCAGCTTGCCATCTGATAATGCGAGCTTTCTCTATCTTTGATTCTAATTTATTCTTTAAGAAAGCTTTAAGATTAGTATTATCAACTTTTAAAGTAAATTCTTTAGCAAGTAAAAATAAAGGCCAATTTTTAAAAGCTTTCCAAATCGCAATGAATTCTTTCTCGTTGATGTGCCAAACTTTGGCTTGTTGTTATGAGAACAACCCTCCTGTATATCTACAAGGTTCTTCCCCTGTAGTTGTCTTCTTCATGAGCACTGCTGCCCATTTGTAATCATTGGCGTCCGTATAGACTAGCAATTCATCCTCGTAGTATGGTATAGCAAGCTTCGGCATGTTACTGCAAACCTGTTTCAACCGACAAACCCTTTTTGTGTGGATTTCTTCCCATTTCCACTTTGAACTCTCTGTTTCTTTGAAGAGTGGTCGGAAATCCTTTCTGTATCTTGTAAGATCCTTAAGAAGATACCTGTAAAATTAACAACACTCAAGAAGCTTTGCAATTGCTTCTTGTCCTTGAGTACGTCTGAAAAATTACGAATTTTCTCCACAATATGGTCCTGTAACTCAAAATAATCTTTAAAAAGATTATCCATATTTCTTTGAAATATCTAGAGTGCATTAACTAAACCCATTGGGAGAACATTCAAGATATATTGTCCCTGTAGTGTAGAGAATGCAGTAAATTTCTTTGATTCACTCTCCATCTTAATCTGATAAAAACCAAATTTGCAATCAAATTTAGAAAACACTTTTGCTCCTTTGATGCAATCAATTAAGTGTTCTATTCTAGGAATGTAATAACCGTCAAATTCTAATATTTTGTTTATACCTTGAAATTCAGGGCTACTGTAGATAGAGACTCCAGGTTCAATGAGTCCAAGACTGATATGCTCTTTGATTACCATCTGCATATCCTTCTTATCCTCCATGTTCATCTGGATAGGTTTGTATCGAACATACTCATATTTGTATTCATATTTGACCTTCAGAGTAGCTTCGATCTTGTTCCTATCCCACCAAGTCAGAGGATTTTTATTAAAGTTCCTCTGGATAAGTCTCTTGACATTCTTAAGAGAAAGTCTGCTCTATTCGCTGATTTCTAGCGATTTCATTTCCAGTAGTGCTTCTTTAAGGTTCAGAATTTCCTCCTCGGATTCCTTATAGAAGCTATCACTGTCTATGAGTCCCTGTTGCCTGAAAGACAAAAGGACCTTACCAAATTTTCTCTTATCCTGCATTTTTTGATGAGTTAATCTGGCATCAAAATCACCACGTTTGCTGCGAAAATTTATTGGCATTATCCTGTTAAATGCCATTTCTCATTGCAACACTTGTATCTCACTACCACAGTTAGTAGTAAAGATTAATGATTCCTCTGATTATCCTACATATATCTTGCAAATATTTGAATAAAATTGTTACCTAGGAAGATATCGGCACCTATATCATGAAAGTATATAGGAGGTGTTTTTACCCTAAACTAGGGTGATCCAAATGCTCCTCTAATCATGATTTTGGCTTCTCGTATTTTCTTATTCAGTATCAGGATTTTTTGCGAAGAATCCCTTCTTGCAATAACGGGTAAAGTTTCCCTTGCTTCCTTAGGGAAACTCCAGGTTTAGCCATGCAAATTCCTGATCCTGAATCAATATAAGCTGCAAAATACTCTGTCTTATTTGATCATACAACAGACCAACATATATGTATATAGAAAAGGGACTCGTCATTCAATCCTTATGGTAACACCATCAAGACTGAATTCCATTCCGTTACCTTTTCTTCCCCATGGTTTATGATCCTCGAGAACTTAACCCCAAAGTCATACTCCCGTTTTCTCGTCCTGCAACTCCTGTGACTAAAATTTTGATGGCCTGCTATTTCTAGCATGCCTTCATATTTTCCAACAATAGGTTGCTGCAAATGATATAAGTCATCACAAGTGAAAAAAAAAAATTCTTAGTGATGTCAAATATAACTTGTATTTCTTTTCATCCTTCAGGGCATCTAAGTTTTACGTTATCTACCCTAATCTTTTGAGGAGTTAAAGCTTTTAATAACTCTTTCTCCTTACTTTTGTAGCCTATAATTCTATCTTTCGAAAAGGACATCCGACCACTAAACTTAGTTCTAGAGCTAAGTGTTCTATGTAAAATTGGGTGATGTTTTATGATAATATCCGCACCACCTATTCTAGGTATCCTAATAGAATCTGGTGTCATTACCTTGGCGAATTCCTTGAAAATTTTAGGAATCTCAATATACTCTTTCCTAAGGAACAAATCTGAATGATGAGTATTGGAAAGGGCATAAGCTATTCTATAAGTTATAGAATATGGTCTGTTACCTTCTTTTGTTAGATCTTTTCTCTTAAAATCTTGATGAAGGGTTAAGACTTTACTGAAATCCTGGTCTGCTAGGTTGTATGCAATGCTAGGATGAATGTCAAACATTACTATTCCTACAAACAAATTACCTATCATTGTTCCAAGACAACCATCTCTTAAGTTGTTGATTCTTCTAGCCATTATCGATAAATGAATTTCTGAATCAATTCCTTCCTTAAAAGTTGCTTTTATTACTACTTCAACAGTTCCTATGTGGATCCATTCCATAGTAACAACTACTTCTTCTCTAAGCTTACTTAATTCTTCAAGAATTTCTTCTTTAGGAATTAATTGCATTTCCATCACATTACCAGTAAGTTCCATAGGTATATCAAATTCACCTGAACTTACTTTGTAGATTATTTGATGCTTTGTTTGGTTCAATCCAATCTGGTTCAGGACTTTCCTAATGCCTCCAATCCTACATCGAATGGGCTGAGATTGGAATCTTGTCGCATGATTCTTTTCATGGTTTTGTTTGACACCGTCATCCTAGAAAAGAATTCTGATAAGCTTCCGGAAGTTTGAAGCCTATCTCCCTCGTTGTAATTATTCTGACTCGATTGAAGATCTATCTAAATTAGTCTCTATTTCCTCCTCATAGACACTTTCGTTTGAAGGAAGATCTTCGAATTGGTAGATGGGTACCAAATCGCTATAGTAACTGCATCTAGGATATCATCCGTGGCTTCAAATTTTCTCAATTCACCACGTTTCTGTGGACAGTCGGGAGATATATGTCCTTTTGCTCCGCAAGTCCAGCAATTACATCTTTGAAACTTTCATTAGTTTGGGTATGGGCCTATCTGAAAATTCTTCTTGTAGGGGTTCTTCCGGTGGATCTTGAATCTGTTTGTCTAGATCCTTGCGATGAAGCCCTTGTTGGTCCTGTTCTTTGTCTAGATTTGTATGTTTTGGCTTTGGACTTGGACCACCATGATCTCCATCAGGAACAGGCTTTTCTAAAACTGCTAGGGTAGGAGTCACTATTTTGCTTCCTCCTTTTCCTCGGCTCGCTTGATTCTCCTATAATAGTCGAAAAATCATTGTTATCACAATAGAGAGGAGTTCATTTGATTTTACCTCTCAGTCTTTTCATGTTTTCTGGATGGTTGCTTGATAACACCAATCCTTCAGTTTGTCTTTAAGGAAAGACATTCTTCGCGCCACTGAATCTAGCTGTCATTCAGGTACTTTGTATGAATGGATCAATATTTCCCTCCATGGACTGCATATCTTTGCGAATAACATTGGAGCTGCTACTTCTGTTGCTACTCCACTGTGGAAGAAATACTTGCGGAACCAATAGATATATTCATCTACTGCACAAATACTTCTTAATTCAAGGCTGAAGAGGGCTTGTGCATATTCTCTAGCCTTTTCTGCTCTACTTCTTTCGAAGTATCCATCTCTGATGAAGTGTATCTTGATAAGCCTTCCTAGCTGGTCGCTACCACGCCTTTCAAGTCTCCGGCAAGGATTCTGGCTTGGACTGCATATCTTTACGAACAACATTGGAGTTGCTACTTCTGTTGCTACTCCACTATGGAAGAAATACTTGGGGAACCAATAGATATATTCATCTACTGCACAAATACTTCTTAATTCAAGGCTGAAGAGGGCTTGTGCATATTCTCTAGCCTTTTCTGCTCTACTTCTTTCGAAGTATCCATCTTTGATGAAGTGTATTTTGATAAGCCTTCCTAGCCGGTCGCTACCACGCCTTTCGAGTCTCCGGCAAGGATTCTAACTTTAGTATCTTCTGGGGTATTATCCCATCCAATCTTCACAGATTCCTCCAAGCTCAACTCCACAAGCTTTATGAAGTTTTCTTTGTCGAGCTCTAGGGTAGTTTATGCTATCTTGATCACTGCAACCCATTCGTCTATCAATTTCTCGGTATTTCAAAAATTAATAATATCCAGGTTTAGTATAACTCCATATAGATGTAAGGGCTGGAGCATGGTCCTTGCCCAAGGTGTATTCTCCGGCACTCTCTTTGTATTTCTCCATGGATTTTACTTTAGCCTGGTTCCCACAAACGTTGGATTGGCATTAGTATGGAAATTCGCACTTTCTCTCATCGGTTGATCCTGTGGAGGATCATTAGAACTTGTACTTCCCTCTAATGATGGTAGTGCCGGAGCGATCTCATTAGTTTGGATATTGACTAAATCCACGATCCCGAGTTGGGAAAATGATTTCGACAATTCTAGTAGATCTGATAGATCTGCTCTCCTTACCTCCATTATTTTATAGATCTGATAGATGCGATAATCAGATCTTCTTTGGTCTTTGGCTTCGGAATCTCTGTGGCCTTTCCCTTTTGGTGTAGAAGAGGTAATGTTCCAAGGGCATACCTGATTCGCTCCTGCTGGATCTAGATGTCTCAGGGTTATCCCTTTGATTTCTATTCAGATTTGTAATTTTTGCCCTGAGATCTGTAATGCCCTTGTGTAGATCGGGAATGATCTTAAGGACCTCGTCTACCTTTTAGCTCAAAGATTCTATTTTCATAGGTATTGGAGTAACCTATGTCCATAGTCTTGAACCGTCTTTTGGATCTCCCTCAGATCTTGAGAGATTTTTTATGTATCCGGCTCGAGTTCCCTCCAATCAGTCATAATTTTTAGAACTGAAATTATATAGAAATTTACCCGTTCCGCTTCTCTTGGTTGGGATTCTACTATGGACTTCAGTGGAGTGTAGACGCCTCATTGCATTCCCTAGTAGCACTTGTCGAACTTCAAAATTTCTCAACCATTCTCTCTCCTCTTCTGGCGTGAGAAGTCTTGGATCAATCCTCTTGAGACCGTTAAAACACTTGTCAAGAATTTCCATGAGAAATTTTCTTCTTTGTATTTTCAGAATATGAAATAATTCTTTGTTTCAGAGTAACTCGAACTTTCGTTCGCTTCTATTTTTGTCTCTAAGAGTCTCCTCCATTAGATGATAAATAATATCAAAATGTAATATAATCATATTTTTCTTCAATAAACCTAGACTCTGATACCATTCTAGGCGAGCATTAACAAAAAATTGTGAAGTGAGTGCATATGCACTAAAATTGTCTTTTAAGAGTTGCATAGGGGTAAAATTGTCCGAAAATATGCCAGAGGACTAAAAGTAAGTAATTTCGTAAGTTACTGGACCTAAACAAATATGGACATAGTTATCGGATAAAAATTAAAATTAGGTATACTTAGCGGACCAAAATGATACTTTTCCCAAAAATCACAACTTATCTTTGAGAGCTTTTCTCATACACACTCACTAGCATTTGTTTCTTCCAAGTTCTTTCTCTTGCTCTTCTTCTAGTTCTTCTTCATTCAGTTCTTCTTTCATATTACATAAATCGGATGTCTTGGATAATTAATATCTCTTTACATTCAATTGTTTTGTAAATTCTTTGTTAAAGTAAGTTTTCTTCTACTCATAATTGTCTTTAATACAAATTCTATTTGCATAATCTTTATATAATTTATTGTTATATTTATTGTATATTTAGATCTTCATATTTCCTTACATGGTTTCAATTATGGTTGTTATATTCAAATTATTCTTGGTTTGTGATATCCTGATACTAAATAGTATCAGAGCCATGCAACTCTTGGATATATCCATATATAGAAATTCATAATTTGTGAATCGAACTTCGAGATGTTGTAAGTCGGCTTATTTGACTTATTTGTGCCGCGATAAATTATTGTCTGTTTTGATAGAGCAAAGTATGAAGATCTAATATTATGGATAAATTCATATGAGGCATGAATTCTGGAGCTTCTTAATCAGGGGACAACCAAGAGAATTCGAATATAATTACCACAGGAGAAACATTGTGGGAAGACAGTGATCTATTTGACTGGAAACCGCAAAAAATTAATACTAAAGAAATTTATAAGAAGTCGTTATTGATTTTAAGTCAGCATACACTATAAAGACAGAAGAACAAGTTTTACCTTTAGTATCTGATCAACAAATATTACATCTGTTTTCAAAATCTTCTATTATTAAACATATTAAGAATGGTTATAAATTCCTGCATATTGGTCTCGTTCAATTGCTATAAAAGCTTTAACAAGAGAAGGATTAAACACTAGTGTGTTTCTTGCTTTAAGAGATTGTAGACACCTAGATTTTTATGATTCCTTACTTGGTTTAGTAGAAACTAGCCTTTGTAATGGTCCAATTTATTTCAATTATTTTCCAAATTTTACCATTTCTCTTAATGATCCTCATATTTTGGATATTCTCACTTTAAATGTAAAAAACTACAATTATAAAATGAAGTCAGGATCTCATATTTATGAAATATTCTATAGGCTACATTATGAAATTACTAATACTGGCAGATATTCAAGCCATATCCAACATTAAGTCACCAGGTCAAACAGTATTTTGGTAAATAAATAGAGCAAAATCTAATCTTTTAGCTCCAAAAATTATAGAATGGAAAAATGTCACTTTACTAGAAACATGGAATCTACCACCCGGATCAATTCCCCCTATTCAGCCCATAGAAACTTCAGAAATCGACCAAATTACCCAACATCCTGATGGATCCATAGGAGTCAATTTTTGCAGACAAAATTCATTAAAATCCAATAGAACTTCCTACTCTCATCCTATCACCCCTTCTAGACACTCAAAAAATTTCAAGGAATAAGAATAGATCAAAATCTTGCACAACCAATATATCAAGATTATAAGGAAACAAGATCAACCAATTCTGCACCATCACAAATTCTTACAATTACCAAAGAATTTTTAATTGATAAAGAATTTCTTAAAAAAGACTTTCTTTTTGAAGAAAATATTTCTAATAGAAAATGGTTCATGAGTATTCTTTTTGAACCCCAAAAAGCAAATATCATATCTGAATGGTATGAGTATATTCCATTTTTCTCCTACTTATTCCAAACATGTGGAGAAGATAAATTAGCATGTCATCCGAAAAACCCTCAAAAAATGGACAAAGCTTGATGGGTCAATAATCTCCAGCGAACATCCACCATTAGAGAAATCAGGTATCTCCATAAAAGGCCAAGTCATCAAGTGTCTTCCAATAAGTGTACCATCCACCAATGAGGTAAGTACTACTCAAATTAAACAAAGTAATTTTCCAAATTTAATTCTCCATTCTATAGGAAAACAATTAGATCGAATAAAAAACAAGATTGAAGAAACATTAGAAAAAAAAGAGCCCTCATCCTCTTCCTTAACAACTTCTAAAGATCAAACTCTTCATATTACTGCTAATAACCTTCCTTTCCAAATTTCTGATTATATACCAAAATTAAATCCAGAAAAATCCATTCTTTTAATAATCCAAGAGAGACTAAGAGATCTAGGTAAAGACAAAGTCATAAATCAATTGAACAAAACCATGAAGATTCTGATAATTAACAAATTCCTAATTCTATTAACATGTTCAACATTTATCACCTTATAAAAATTATTATAAACCAACTCCCCCGACCTAAAAATAGAACAACTCCAAAATTTTAGGTCTTTTAATGAAAATTCAATATATGAATGGAATTTAGATGCATTGTCTGAATATCAAATTCTTAGCCTATGTACACAAATGTTTATAGTATCAAATATTTACAAAGAAAGAGCAGGATTAACAGATGAAGATGCTGTCAAAAGTCCTATATTAGGATTCAATGGTCAATTTAAAGGATGATGGGATAATACTATAACTGATGAAGTCAAAACTCAAATTCTTTCAAGTGATCTCAAAGGAAATATTATTAATAACGATGAAGGAAGAGCCATTTCTAATGCAATATCTTCTCTAGTATATACAATTATTATTCATTTTATTGGAAATCCTTAAATATATCAAGAAAGAAATACAGAATTTTTATAAAATTTAAAGTGTAGAAAACTCCATGATTTTAGATGGTATAAAGATGTCTTTTTATCCAAAATTTATGTAACAAATGATGCAGATAGTTATTTTTGGAAAGAAAAGTTTATTTTAGGATTACAAAAATCGTTTGTAGAAAAAGTCCATAAAAAAATTAAAAAAAAATACGAAAATATTGCATCCCTTTCTTATGGAGAAATTATAAATCATGTTAATCTAGTAGGATTACAATTATGCAATGATTTTACCTTAAAAGTCCAATTAAAAAAATAATATCTTGCTACTAGAAAAGAGTTAGGAAGTTGGTGTGAACAATTTGGATTTCAAAAAATAAGGTCACCATCATCAACATCAAAGTCAAAATACTATAACAATCATAGGCATAGATCATCAAAGAAAACTCCTTTTAAATCCCCTACTAAACCCTCTTCTAAACCTAATATCCAAAGAAATTTTTTGTTTATAAAAAAAAATATTCTAGTGTCCCTAATTCCATTATATGTCATAAATGCCAAAAATCAAGTCATTAAGCAACTAGCTATAGCATGCAAAAGAAAATTTATGAATTAAGTCTAGCAGAAGAGTTAACAAATCAATTATTAAGAATCCTAGATGAAGAAGATTTAAAAATATTTGAAATAAAAAATTCTAGTGTAGAAGAACAATTAGATCAAATCCAAACAGATGAAGGATATTCCTCCTCAGAAGAAGAATCCCAAAACTCTAATTTAGAAGATAATAACGAATGTACTAGTTGCTCAGCAGAATTATGTCTTTGGCTACCTTAACTAACCAATTTTCGTTAATCTTAGTTCTTATTGACAAAATCCAAAATCCTGAAGATAAAGAAATTTACCTTCATAAGCTTCAAGAATTAATTTCAAATGAAAATCCTCATAAAACAAAACCCCCTCCTAAAACAGATTTCTCAAAAATCAATATCTGACCTAAAACATAACATGAAGTAATTAAAAAAGGAAGTTAAAACTTTAAAAGAAAACCATGATCAATTACAACAAGAAATTTAAATCATAAAACTTCAAAATCAAATTTTCAAAGAAAATTCCAATAAAATATCTCCATCTAAAGTCTCTAAAGAAGAAGAATCTTTTGTTAATACTATCTTTAGAATTGCTTATCAAAAATGGTATGTAACAATTTAGTTATTGAAGATTTTAAATTAACTGTCATCGCTTTAATGGATTCTGGAGCAGACATGAACTGTATCCAAGAAGGATTAATCCCCACTAAATATTTTGAAAAAACTAAAGAAAAACTCTCAACTACTAATTCAGCTAGTCATAAAATTAACTTCAAACTTTCAAAAGCCCATGTTTGTAATAATGGAATTTGTTTCAAAGCTAGTTTTGTGCTAGTTAAAGATCTTAATACTCCAATAATTTTAGGAAATCCTTTTCTTCAAATACTTTATCCAATTAATGTAAGTTCTGAAGGGATTAGGACCAAAGTAATGGGAAAAAAGATATCTTACTTCAATTTCAATTTCCTGTAACCCTAAGAGATATTAAAGAAGTCCAAGATACTTTTATATTTCAAGAAATTAGTAATAAAGAAAAACAAATTCTCTTTTTAAAAGACAAAATTTCTCACAAGAAAATAGAAGAACAAATTTCTACACCTTTCACTCAAAAGAAAATTCTTGAATTTCAAAATCAAATTCAAAGCCAAGTCTGCTTAGAATTACCAAACGCATTTTGGGAAAGAAAAAAGCATGTTATTACTCTCCCTTATGAAATAGATTTTGACGAAAGACAAACTCCCACTAAAGCTAGGCCAATTCAAATGAACCAAGAATTACTAGAATATTGCAAAAAAGAAATTCAAGATCTTCTTAATAAAAAAATTAATTCGCCCTTCAAAGTCTCCTTGATCTTGTCCAGCCTTTTTATGTCCAGAAAAATGCAGAATTAGAAAGAGGGACACCCAGATTAGTTATAAATTACCAATCTTTAAATAAAGCATTAAGATGGATTAGGTATCCCGTACCTAATAAGACAAATCTTCTTAAAAGACTTTATAATGCAAAAATATTTTCTAAATTTTATATGAAATCAAGATTATGGCAAATTCAAATTGATGAAAAAGATAGATATAAAACAACTTCTACTCTCCCTTTTGGCCAATTTGAGTGGAATGTTATGCATTTGAGTTAAAAAATGATCCTTCAGAATTCCAAAAAATTATGAATGACATTTTCACTCCATATACTTCTTTCACTATTGTTTATATTTATGATGTTTTAGTTCTCAGTGAAAATATGGAAAAATACTGGAAACATCCACAAATATTTCTTAAACTAACTAAAGATAATGGCTTAGTTGTTTCAGCTCCCAAAATAAAACTCTTCCAAACTAATATTAGATTTTTAGGACATCATTCAAAGATCTCTAACTTTTGGAGAAAATTTTTCAGACCAAATTTTAGAAGTATTTGTTGTACTTATCAAATTAAATTAAGCACTGCTTTGACGTCACAACAAATACCCATAGACCACTTAATAACCTATGTAGTTGGGTTCCGCATTGAATGGCGGCAATCAAACCAACGTCTAAGGGTTGGTCTGAAATGTTCAAAGTCGAGGACCTCGAGACTGGGTATCGAGAGTCCTATTGTGATTTGTACTAAGTATTTCATTCATTGAATGAGTGCTGCGATTCATCGGCGACAGACGTTGGATGAGTGGATTAGTTGACAAGGTGGTTAACTGACTGAACTGACTCGCGGGGATCATTGTATGGAAGCCTTAGAAACTTGGTCGGTATGATTTGAGTCCCCAGCTCCGATAGTACGAGAGTAGTTCACAAATTTCAGCAATCCCGACAGTCACATGCATATGATGATTGGCTTGGGTCTGTGCAAGAGGTGACTATGTCATAAACATGATCATCTTAAGTCTTATCCAGTGGAGTTGGAGTATGATTCCAAGAAGAGGATCCATCCCATTTCAATACACGACAGAGGTATCTCCTACACACTTGAAGATGCATTAACGCTCTATAAAACTGTGGCCACAGTCGTTGATCGAATAGGAAAAGCAGGTTCATATGTCGAGAAGCTTGGCGTAACGCGATCTCAAGTATTGAGCATAGACGTCTAATCTAGGATGGGACTTGACACCTAATTCCATGCCTTAGAGGAAGGCCAGGAGGCGATAGAAGGGAGGGCATTCTCGTATGGACTCGAGAGCCTAAATGTTCACACGATAATTCACCTAATCTCTAATGCTATGGACCATTACTAGATGGCTACCCATGGTGACGAGCTTTCTTGATTAAAGGATGATCAAGATTTATGAATAAATAGGATTTAACTAATAATAGTGTTAGATACTAGCCCAAGTCTTGGTGAAAGATGTACTAAAAAAGTCACACATAAATTATCGAAAAGGAACAAGGAATTTATTTGGAATTAATTCCACAAGTAATTGAATTACTTAAAAAGAGAGAGAGATCCATTGGATGGAAAAGGGCCTAAGAATAAATTAATGGCATTAATTTATATTTGGGCTTGTCCTAAATTTAATAAGTTGGATCTTATTAAATATTAAGGATAATTTGGGCTTTTGTATTTAATTAGATTAAATACAAATGGGCTCAATAAAATTAAACTTTTATTAAATTAAATTTAGATAAATATTCATTGGGCTTTTGGATTTTAATGGTAAAAACCGGCCAAGACCACTAATTTTGAGCCCATGAAAAAATTCACGGAAGGAAATAAATGGCTAGCAAATTGTATTTTTGGAAGGTGCAATTCTAGCCATTTTAGGGAACTCTTTATTTGGAATAAAGAGAAATATACTTTGTATATAATAGAATGTATTTAGAAACATTCTTAATTATCAAACAAGGTATATATATGTATAACATAATTATTTATGAAATAATTATAATTACATTTACACAACACAAAAAAAATCCCTCCTCTCTTCCTAGCCATTTGGTCGCCCCTCTCTCTCAATGCACTTGGTGCATTTTTTCTCTGATTTTCTTCTAACAAAGAGAATGTAGAGATTTCGAATCTGGTATGGTGTGGATAAATTAGAAGATTGCTACATTGGAGCCTCAAGTAAAGGATATTTCAAGCGATCGTGAAAAACGAAAGGTATCGTTTTTTTCACCCTTGTGTTTTTCAATTTTGATGCTTTTTACATCAGTCCCATGTATGTTTTTATTTTAGTACATTGAATGCTTGAGTACTCCAAGGGTACACCCCTTGGATTCGTTTAATTCTCGAGTATATTTTTCGTTATTGTGCGATCGCTTCCGCTAACGGATTCCCGGGCTGTACCACGCGATCTTTCAGCATGCACGGCCAGGCCCGCGCGTAGCTTGGGCCACGCAGCAGGCAGGCTGTGATTGCAGGTATGATGGAAGCGCGCGCTGCAAGCCGACGGTCGACGGTTGGGCCATTTTTCACTATTTTTTGAAAATTTAATTTTCTGGCATTTTTTCATTATTAATTGTGCTGATTTTAATTTTTTCTAATAAAATCTGATTTTTTTAAAAATTGATTGCATAATTAATTGGATTTATTATGTGCATTGGATACACATAATTATTATCATCCTTTAATTGCAAATTGGGAACTTGTATTTTCTTCGTATAGTTTATTTTGTGATATTGGATATCATGGATTGTAATATTACGTGGGATGGATATTATGAAATGTATGGATGGAGGATCACGAAGCCCATGACCTCTTGTATGTTTATGTTTATCGTTGGAATGCTATCTTCTCTCTCCCTCTCGTTTTTAGCCTTGAAATAATAAGGTTTGCTATCTCCCTCCTTTTGTACTAACCCAACTTCTGATTAGGGTTTCTTTTTAAATATAATGAGAGTAGTTTAGGAATTTTGGTGAGGTTTTTTATTTTAAAGCAAGCACATGGAGAAGAAGGTCCACAGAGGAGGAGGACCTTGGAGAAGTTACAAAGCCCATCTACATATTGATGGGTAAATTACTCTTGTAATAGCATAGGGCCACCTTAGACTGACCACAGGCTAATTACGGGCTCAGTGGGTTGCATAGGTTCAGCTCATGATCCTCCCACAGAATTATGCTTAATTATTTTGCATCCGATGCATTTAATACTTTTTTTTAAATACATTTAAATATTTGATATTTTTGCATGCAAGCAATAAGTATTAGGGTCTAAAATGGACTTGGATCAAAATGGTTTGATCTATTCAAATGTTTTCATCCATAATAATGTGGTGAGGAAGCTGCCACTACCCAAGTGTGGTCTCACAAGCAGTGGCACATTCGGACTAGAGGGAAGCTGGACTATTATTGTGAACAAAGGAACACGCTCACTGTTTACGTATCTCAGGAGTCGTGGGGGCGACAGTTGAGGTGAGATTTGGTTTATGGAATGAGCCCAACACTAATTAAATATTAAGCCCGTAATGGACTTGGATCGAAATGGCATTTCGATCTGTCCAGGCCTTCCATCCATAAAAATATCATGAGGATGCTACCGCTATCCAAATGTGGTCTCTAGAATCGTGGCACATTTGGAATAGAAGGAAAGATATATTATTTTTATGAACAATGGAACACACTTATTCTTTTCCTATCGTACGAGTCATTGGGGACGACAATTGAGGTATGATTTGGTTGATGGGTTGGGCTTAACACCGAGTTACATGATTTGGTTGGAGTCCTCGAGATCATATGAAGAAGTGAGGTAAAATATCTTGAGAATCTCATGGAATGAGAATGGCATCCGTTGCCTCCCACGAGACCTTTTCCATGTGAATCGTAAAAGTGGAGAATGGTAAATTTTTCTTTTGGATTTCAAGCCCAGTAGGAAAGGATTTATCAAAACCCCACTTGAGAGTGTTGGAATTTTGTGAAATAGTGGGAGGGGTTAACGACTAAAAGACCAAGTCTTAACTCAAACTCAATATTACTATGATCTACTTATTGTTTCTGCTCTGTGTTTAGAATGCATATTTTAGACTTGTTTTTCAGTTTTATTTTTGACATTTATTTGATGGAACACAATCAATTAAATTGGCTGGAAAAATCGAAGGATTGCCCTCGATTTTCGAACCTAGCTTACGTCATGGAAAAGCCACTTCCATCGGACATGCGAAAGGAGTCTTTACTTAAAAAACGTTTGGCATTCGGGATTAAGACATAAGGACAAGCGCAAGGTACGCAACGTCATACATGCTTCTATCCTCCATGAGCGGTATGATAGGCTGGACGTTATTGGCTCATAATGCGCCACATAAATCAAATTTATGAGGCACCGAACCAACATATTGGATATGCCGCAACGAAAGCATTTCTTGATGCCAAGATGACTGAAGGTCGTCTGTACACAAATATGCAATCCCTTATGGAGAAGCTCTAAGCCCTCAATGTTGATCTTGAAAGGAGATGTACATTGACGTAATCCTTCAAAGCTATTCATCCCTTCCTTCAATCTATTTATCACGAACTCTAAATGGGCTTAAGAAGACTATTCATGAGATGATAAAAATGGTTTTACCAATACGAGGCAGCGATTAAAAATCTGCGCTGTCAGTATTGAATTTGGAGGCTTCGACCTCAAGAGCGAAAGGCAAGCGTGCCGAACGCCGAATGAGAAAGAAGGATGAAGTAAAGTCACCTGCTGCAAGCGCTTTGAGCAGTCCTATGGCCACGATGGGCGAGGGTAAAATGAAATATGGAATAATGGTTCAATAGTCAAAATTCATGCATGATGCTTGCATAAATTCCAAAGGGAATTAATTTAGATATAATTCAAGAAAAAATAAATTAATTTAATTGGTTTAAATTAATTTAAAAAGAATATATAAATGATTAGATCATTTATTTAATAATCCATTTGATGGATGGCTCAAGAATTAATTAATTGGATTAATTAATTTTTGGCTTAACACCTTTAAAATTAATTGGATTAATTTATTTGGTTTGACTAAATTAATTGATTGGATCAATTAATTAGAGTTCGGGCTTAATTGGACTAAATGAATCTTTAGACTTAGTAGGGTTAAAATTAATACAATTAATTTTTGTCCAATGGATTTTGCTTAGGCTGAATTTAATTTGATTAAATCAAGCCCGATCCGTACTTGAAGTCCAAGCACATTTAAGAAGGAGTTGAAACTCCACACCATGATGAAGATAATGGAGTGGTTGTTTCATCATAGTTTAAGGTTATATGCATGTGTATATATAGGTTGCCTTGATGGACAAACATGATAGTTATTGAATTTTGAATTCAATTGTATGTAATATACAAAACTACACACATATCAAGAATGACCAGCACCATGTAATTTGCTCTCTTTTCTCTCCAAAAATATTTTCCTGTTTGTTCTACATTAAATTGGATTCAAGCCAGAACATAAAAATTGGAGACATTTAATAAAAAAAATTGAAAAATGGAGTTGTACGGTCGTTGTTGCCTTGTCGGCTGGTCATTGGCCAAGCAGGGCATGCGGCCTGGTGCACGTAGGCAGTGGCCTGCATGCTGCCTAGCGCGCGCGCTCGCTAGCGTGCATGCCGGCAGGGGAGCGCAAGGGCGCCCGCGCGCAGGCCCAGCACGCGGCCGATAGCAGCCGACCGGACTGCTAGGCCGTTTCGTACGCTTATTTCAGAAAATTTGGTTTTTGTTATTTCTGCAATTTTTCTAAAATTACTAGTCTTGGCTAATTTGAAATTTATTTAAATTAAATTTTTCTAAAATTAAATTGTGCATTTAATTAATTTGGAAATGGTTTCCAAACAAACAAAAAATAATTTGTACGTTGGATGTATGGTTGATATCCATTTTTAAATTGCATTATTAGTATGTTATTTTTTGCATTTAATTATATTTTTGGTAGTAGATATTGGATATCTATTGTTAAATACATGAATTGTATTTATTTGTATAACATGTTTATATTTGATATAAATGTGTTAATTATTATTTATTGGATAAATAATGCGGATGATCACAAAGCCCATTGGCCGAATGCATGGTTTAATATTACGTTGCGTGAGGCATGCATGCCTCTTTTAATTCCTTCTTGCGTTTTTAGCCTTGAAATAATAAGGCTTGCTTTCTCCCTCCTTTTGTACACCCACAACTTTTGATTGGGGTTTTCAATTTTAGTTGTAATGAGTGTAGTAAGTATTGTTCATTTATTGTGAATAAATGTAAGCTTCCAAGGAGAGGAAGGCCTAGGCCCGTTGGACGAAGCTCACGACGGAAGAAGAACAAAAAGGAAGGACCATTAGAATGATAATGGGTTACTATTTTGTAATAGTTAGGACCACACCCTAGATTGATCATAAACTCACTAAGGGCTTAGTGGGTCACTTAGGATTGGGCTTGTGATCATCCAATAGGGGCGTGCTAGGCTTATTTTTGCATGTGGTTTATGTTTTAATATTTGGAGTATAATGTGTTTGTAATGCATCTATTTATACTCAATGATTAGAACTCATGCATGCAAAATCTTATAATAATGAGACAGACTTAACTCTCACTTGGATGGTCCAAGTTAAATATTAGGCTCATAATGGATTAAAATTCAAATAGTTTGATTAAATTCAAACCTTCCATCCATAATAATGTGGTGTGGATGCTACTTTCACCCATTCATCGTCTCACGAGTCGTGGCATGTTTGGAATGGAAGAAATCTACACTATGTTGGGAACGAATGGAATATACTCCCGCTTCCCTGTCTCACGAGTCGTGTGGGGCGGCAGTTGAGATATTCGTTTGTTTGATGGGTCGGGCCTAACGCTAAGTAGCGTGATTCGCTTGGAGTGCTTGGGATCACGTGAAGAAGCGAAGCAAAATAACTTGGGGATCTCATTAGATGAGAATGGTATAGGTTACCTCCTACAAAGCGTTTTTCCGTGTGAATCGTAAAAGCGGGGCATGGACAATTGCGTTTGTGGACTCCAAAACCACTAGAAAATGATTTCTCGAAAATCCCACTTGAGAGTGGTGGGCTTTTTGAAGAGATAGTGGGACGGGTTAATGACTAAAGACCAAATCTTAAACTTTATATATAATATTAGAATAATCTACTAAATTTCTATTTACATTTGATGCAAATATCTAAGAATCCACTCACTGCAATTCTTGAGACTAATAAATTTAACAAACAAAGTACAATAATTGGCTGCGAAATGTTAGGATTGTCCTAGATTTTAAGAACCAGACCTATGTTCTTTATAGGTCTCTTCCTCGGGCCTTGCCGGAAGGGTCCAAATCTAAGAACGTTTGATGTTCGGGAAGTGGCATGAGGACAATCAGAAGGTTCATAGTATCGTACTGGTGTCAATGACCAATGACATCAGAAATAATATGATAGGCATGATAATGTCCAATTGATAATGCTCCGCGTAAGCCAAGTTTATACAGTTTCGGACCGGCATATTAGATATGCTGTGACAAAAGCGTTTTTCGATATCAAGATGATTGAAGGATCTTCTGTACAAGAGCATGGGGCTAAGATGTTATCCCTTGTGGAGAAGTTCAAGAACTTCAAGGCTGATCTTGAAAAAGAGACGTACATTGACGTGATCCTTCAATCTCTTCCTCCCTCCTTTGACCTGTTTATTATGAACTATAACATGAATGGGCTTGACAAACACCTTCATGAGTTGATAAATATGTTGGTCCAGTATGAGGCAATGATTGAAAAGTCTGCATCGTCAGTATTGGTAGGGTAGGCTTCGACCTGAGAAACGAAAGGCAAAGGGGCCGGACACTGGAGCAGAAAGAAGGGTTAGACAAAATCAGCTACTGCAAGCGCTCAAAGCGCTCTTGTTGCCTAGGTGGCATGGGCAAAGGGAAAAGGAAGGTGGTTCAGTAGTCATGGATTGCAAAAGATATTTGTATTAATTGCCGTGAAAAGGGTCAATAAAAGAGGGAGTGTCCCAAAGTCTATAATCAAGGTATAATTTGTTATTGAGCCTAAACATGACTACTACTATACTTTTTGGGTATTGGATACCAGCTGCAAAGTTAAAATCTACAAATGGTTTGCAGGTGGTAAAAAGGAGTAGAAGGCTGAGACAAACGGTCCTGAAACTTAGCAATAGCAAGGCTGTGGCTATGTGGTTAAATGGCTAGATAGTCTTAGCTATTAGTGATCATGTTATGATAATGTTGATAGGATATAATCATGTAACTTAATATGATCAAATTATATTATTCATTGTTGGACAATTTGGATAACATGATTTGATCGATGATGGTTATTTCATTTGACAAAGAATGGTTATTCTTCTATGATAGGTTGTTTACGTAATTATTTCAAGACTATCTCACAATTAGATTATGAGTGTTCAAAATAAATGGTGAAATAAATAATCAAGATAAACTCATAGATCTGGCATGCGAAGTTAGGTCACATTTCTCTAGTTAGGATAAGGAAGTTGGTGAATTCAACGAGTCTAGAAATAGACAAGTTGAGCCTACAAGCTTGCAAGTCCTTCCTAAACAAGATGAGGACCGAGAAGCACTTCGTAGGACAGAGTGTGCTTGTCAATGGTCTATTGGATTGGATCTAATTAGATATTTATGAGTCATTGAATACACAGAGCCAAAAAGGGGTTCACAAGTCTAGAAACCTTTGAAAAATTAGGAGAATTAGACTTGAAGTGGAGAACAAAACTGATTGAAAAATTAAATGCTTCTGTTAGATCGAGGTAGTGTGTGTTTAGTGGGAGTTCTTGGAAAATCTGACAAGAATGGAATTCTCACTCATGGAGTTCTTCCTTACAGTGCAACAATTGAACGGTATCTCTGATAAGGGAGAGATCGAACCTTGTTGGACTTGGTTCGATTGATCATTCACTGACGTGAGGAGTAGCTCCTTGAGGAATCAAGTGAAGAGAAACGTTAGTCAAATGTAGCAAACATCATTTATAATCGAATTCTTCTACTAACTCACTATATTTCAGCCTCCTAAGGGTTGACTAGAATACCTTAGTTACCTAATAAGTACAGATTTATGAGTTTGACTAGTCAATTGAATTATGATCTGAAGACATAAGGAGAAGCGATGTAGGACATCCGGTTGGATGAATGGCTTGGAGCCATGAGATTCGACATAGAGAACAAACTAAGTTTAAAACTTCCTGTATCTAGAATATTCGTGTAGACAAGGTCAGGCAGGGTATGACTTAGGTCGAGAACGAGTTAGAAGGTTAGTGGGAGCTTAGTTGTGTTCCAAGTGTTTTAGGTGTCAACGTCTTACTCACTTAGAATGATGTGAAGATTTTGAGAAACAATGAAGCACAAATATTATTCAAGCAATTTTCCGTGAAGGAATTAGATTCCTTTCCTTATCATAGAGTTAAGCCATCCAAAACTCAGTCTTGGAGGACTGATGAGGAGCTTAGAAAGATGTTTGACATCCTTTATATCTTTTGCACAACATGGGTATGTGGTCTGATGCACTAGGCAGAATATTGTGTGAGCTTTGAGCACAACCATGGATATCGGGAGTATGTCGATAAGGCACTGCATAGGAGTCAAGATTACTCTTTAGTATCTAAATAAGGATTAAAGAAATGCACTTCATGCAAGTCAATAGAGAGTTGATTCTGGAAGGTATGGCGACACAAGTACCCAGTTATATGTGACTGGTGGCTAGTCTCAATTTCAATGTACATTTAGACTTAATGGTGATGTGGTGGCTTGGAATGGTTTCAAGTGGGATGCCACAATGGTTTTTACCATGAAAGTCAAATGTATAGTGACTTTAAAAGTTGCTCAGGAAATTTTTTGAATGAAAATCCATATCTAATGGTTGAATGTGGAGCCTAGCATGGCCAAGCAAGTAGTTACCTGGAGGATAACAACTAGGCAATGGCACATGGAAAAGGATCGAGATCTCATCACAGATTCAAGGAATATTCTTAGACGCCACCATCAGTTTGGAATAATGGTAGGAAGAGGTGACGTGCGGTTGGACCGCGTCATATCAGTAGAAAATATGGTAGGCCCGTGAGACCGAGCAAGTATCGCAAATTGCTCACTCAGATAGGTTTGAGGGATATGGGCGATTGACTTTAGGTCAAGTGGGAGATTATTATAAATGGTTACCATAAAGCCAATTGTTGGCAGTTTTGGGAACCATGAATGTGATATTATCTTGATAAATGTAGTAAGCATTCATCTATGGCATAATCTGTCTGTTGTGCTAACTATTTACATTGAACGATGTCTTAAAGTTAGAAAAATTACCCACAGACCAATTGAATAACCCATGTGGTTAGGTTGCGCATTCGATGGCAGCTATAAATCCTTCTGAGGGTTGGTTTGAAATGTTTCAAGTCGAGGACTTTGAGACTGGGCATCGAGAGTCCTATAGAGACTTGCACTAAGTATTGCATTCATTGGATGAGTGTTGTGTTTCATCGACGACAGACATGGGATGTCTATGCAATTTTAGTAAATTAGTTGACAAGATTGTTAACTGATTGAACTGACTCGTGGGAACCGTCATATGGAAGTTTTGGAGGCTTAGTCGGTATAACTTGAATTCCCGGCTCCGATAGTACAAGATTAGTCCTTGGACTTGAGGAATCATGGCAGTCGCATGCATATGATTGTTGTATCTTGGATCTGGCGAGATATGATTGTATCTTCGATGTGGTCGTTATAAGCCTTTTCCAGTGTAGTCGTATTATATATTGAGGACGATGCTTTTCAACACAGAATTCGTCCCCTATCAGTATATAATGGATATATCTCCTATGCGCTCTGAGATGGTTTAGACTCTCTAAGTCTATGGTGATAGTGATTGATCGAATAGAAAATGATTTCCTTTGTCGATTAATAGAGTAAACGCATTTCAAGTACTTTACAAAGCCTTCTGCAAGTAGGTGAGTCGTCCCTTGAGACCTTGGTGCAAAAGGGGCATTGTTCTTGCAATACTTGTTTAGTGTGTCGAGGGCCCAAAGTGAGCTATTCAATCTGAGTCTCCACCAAAGTTTGGCTAGAATGCCTCAACAACGTCTCTCAAGTTTCTGACGCCAAGTCTTCCCTCAGCAATGGGGTACCAAGTATTGATCCATTTGGTCTAGTGATTTTTTTTCTGAGAAGCGGTAGTACCCCAGAAGTATCTAGCAAAGAGTTTGACTCTCAATTTAAAATCTTTAAATAAACTAATTAAACTTAGTTAACGCTCAAATTAAAATCTTTAAGTAAACCAATTTAACTTGGTTAACTCTTAACTTTAAACCTTCAACTAAACTAATTTAACTTAGTTAAGTCTCAATTTAAAACATTAAGTAAACTACTTTCGACTTTAAGGTATCCAGATATCTACAATCGGGTTTGGCAGAGAGATAGAAGAAACCTCTATCATTGGATCGCTTGAAAGTGGTGAAAGAATACAAACTCCAAAAATTATCAAAACTGGGTTCTACATCTAAATATTGCATTATTACGATGAAAAGAGTAATATGAGAACTAGAGTTGGGAGAGAGCTGCATGGGGCATAACTCAAGTTTATTCAAAATTGCGGCTAGAGGAGGTGCTAGAGGAAACCTCAGCCCGACATCAAAATGTTTGATTGAAAGAGCAGAAAAACCGGAGGGAGGACTATGCATGCGATCAAAAGCCCTAGGGAGGACAATCTCGTACTCTAGGGGTATGAAATATTTTTCCCTAATCTTTCGAATGGGGGTCTGCTGACTACCCCCTCCCATGGATTCCTAGCGAGCCTATCTTGGAATCTTTCAAGGGTAGAAGGACCAGCTTGTTTATCAGAAGGGTTCTTGGATGTTTTGAAATTTTTGTTCCTTTTAGGGGAGATGGAGAAAGAACCATGTGCAGACCCAGATGGGGTTGCAGACGACCCAGAGCCGGAGCTCAAACCCAAATTCGAAGAAAAGCTAGAAGACATCGTACCTTAGATCAGGATGGCTCTGGAAGCTGCAGTTCCAACGCGAGCTCAGAGTTAGAAGTGCTGGTCGCTAAAAGCTTATATGTGGGGTAGAGATGAACGTTTGAATGAGGGGGGTATTTATAGACTCCACCCTCTAAGGGAGCGCGCCGTAGACGAATCCTCAGGATGATGACACGTGTGCGCGCATCAGGCGGGATCGACGAATGAGACCAACGTACTTCTCCAAAAGTGACGCTTCACACTTTCGGATAAGTGCTGGAGTAATGATGGGTGATTAAGGAGAAATGCTAGAGAAATATAAAAAAATGCCCTTTATTAAGGGCGTTTTAGTCATGTAAGCAAGGATCCGCGCCTTTTCCATCAGTCGGGTCGAATAAACCCGTCCTGGATCCGTTTGCCTTAGAAGACCCGAACAATTGTAGCCGTCCGATCATGGACGCCGGCCAGTAGGATGAGACCACGTGACTGGTCAACGCTACCCTGTTGTGCCCTATATATAGACCCGAAGCGCCGTAATTAAAGGGAACTGTTCTGCATTTATTGAGACCAAACTTTGTGATCGCATACTTTTCTCTCAATCAACCTAACTTGAGCGTCGGACGGTCATTGTCGGGGACATGCCCGACGAGCTCACAGTTCTTATCTTATTCTTAGGGAACCCAAAATCTGATCTTGGAGGA
Source organism: Sesamum indicum (assembly GCF_000512975.1). Lineage (NCBI taxonomy): Eukaryota > Viridiplantae > Streptophyta > Magnoliopsida > Lamiales > Pedaliaceae > Sesamum > Sesamum indicum. Next base: position 434,100 of record NC_026151.1, read on the forward strand.
GTTAGCTATCTGTGACGAGATCGTGTCTTGGGATTGTTGAATTTGAGCCAGTTCATTAATGATGGGTGATTAAGGAGAAATGCTAGAGAAATACCAAAAATGCCCTTCATTAAGGGCGTTTAGTCATTTAAGCAAGGATCCGTGTCTTTTCCATCAGTCGGGTCGAATAAACCCGACCCGAATCCGTCTGCCTTAGAAGACCCGGACAATTGTAGCCGTCCGATCATGAACGCCGGCCAGTAGGATGAGACCATATGGCTGGTCAATGCTACGTGGTAATTAAAGGAAACTGTTCTGCATTATTGAGATCGAACTTTGTGATGATATACTTTTCTCTCGATCAACCTAACTTGAGCATCGGAGGGTCATTATCGGGGACGTGCCGAACGAGCTCACAGTTCTTATCTTATTGTGAGGGAACCCAAAATCTGATCTTGGAGGAGTTAGTTATCTGTGACGAGATCGTGTCTCGGGATCGCTGAATTCCAGCCGTATCAAATGCAAATTGAAAATATAATTTTACCAATGAGATGATTATGTATATACATATATAGAATTACATATTGCTTTATAAGTATAAAATATTGATAAGACGCGTACATAGTCTTCAACTCCTCCGGGGTCAGGGTCAGCATCTGCAGTAGAGTTCCGCAATAGACAAACATTGTTTTCAGTTATTTTTTCACCTGTTAATTTGTTGAACACGCGTGCAGAGTCTTCAACTCCTCCTCGGTCAGGGTCAGCATCTGCAGTAGAGTTCCGCAATAGACAAACTCTGTTTTCAGTTGGTTTTTTCACCATTTAAAAACAAATCTACGCCCTTCACATTCTCACACAAACTCTTCTTCTTGTTTCAGTAGTTCTCTCTCTGTCTCGCAACGGAGTTTTCTATTTTCGCTGGTGAAGGCAAGCATGGCATTGCAGCGGCAGCGTCGTCATACAGGGAATCTAGAGAGGTTTGTTTTTTCTATTTTCTGGCTTCTTTTGAAAGGTATGGTTTTCCTATTTTCTGGCTTCTTTTCCACGAGTCTTCGTATAGGAGTTTTTTGCATCTGTGTACAAGTTTTTGCCAAGAACTGTCGCAACTGTACTCTATGTAAATTCAATATATTTATATGTTGTGTTATCAGTAGATTTGGATGAATATATAATTAGACTTGTATAGCCTATTTGCTTTGTTGGAAAAATAAAAGCTGTGCCGTGGTGGTGGTGGGGTTATGTCTTGAAAATAATAAGGCTATTGGCAATGAACCATCACAACATAGATGCTGTAATTTGATTGAATGTTTCAGTAGTTTTACGTGTAAAAAGTAGAGGTTGGAGCAGTGAAAGAGGTCTGCCCTTAAGTTAAGACCATTGATTCTTTACGTTCAGTAGCATGCCATTGGGATCGGTTCCTTGGCCTCTATCTGCTAATAATGGATTTGTTGTCTTAGCTTTGTGCCGGAATCATAGGTATGAATTTCTAAACATTTCATGGTCTACCACTACCAGTATCATTCAACTTTCTTCTTTCTCATGCAACTTTGGAACAGAGATAATGTGATAAAATGTACTAAGTTGAAGGAGTATTTGTAGAAGCCACGTTTGAGTTGTATACAATGTACACGCTGTCGAGTTTCTACTATTACGTCTATATTCTCTTTTTATCTGTTCTATTTTTAATAGAATTGTATTCGTTATTCTCTGCAAATAAAAGAATATACGTTGACCTAAAATTCTATACATACATTTATCAAAATTCTGTTCCACGAAAATCCTATAAATAAAAATTAATTTTATATTTGAGGCAATTTTTAGATTACATGTTATAATTTTTTTTTCAGTATTTTAGACTTTTATTCTAATTCACCTATTAGCTTAAGCATTATAGTGATGATATTTTGTTTTGCATTGTTTTTAATTTTCTTTTGGTGGGGTGTGGAGATGTTATTGAATCCCATTTGTTTGGATGCAAGGAAATTATTTTAGCATACTCATTATTATTTTATAGTAACTTTTTTCAATATTTTGCAACTTTATTATTACGAAAGGCCCTCATAATTTTATAAAACATTATGACATATTTACACACATATATTTTTATATATAATCTTACAAGTACGAAAGAATTATTGATGAAGTTATGCTGTGAACTCAACCTGCTCTTGCTTATGTTTCTCAACTGATAGATACTTAAAAGTTGTTTATCATATTAGAACTCAAAGTCGTGTTTTTGCCTCGTGTTTTAGAAGACGAGTGCCTTGTTCTGGTTAGTGATGACTTATGGGGTGTAATGACAAGTGAAGACGTTTATAAGATAGCTAAAAAATAAATTTTAACATGGCACAAAAAGAATGCAACGAATCCATTAGCGAATAGAGGCCTAGGAGTTGACCTTCTTGCGCAAGTTGCGGCTGACTACTTCTTGACACTCGCCCTTAAGAAATGGAACAAGGATAATATTTCTATAATCTTGAAATATTACGATTACGAAAATAGAAATATTATCCTTGCTTCTTCTCCGAAGGGCAAGGTTCGAGAGGTACTTGGCCGCTATTTATGCAACGAGGTCAACTCTTTGGCTCAATGAATTTGTTGTGTTCCTTTAGTATCATACTAAAACTCGTTTATTAGCTATTTTACAAAATTCCCTATTTGTCATTACGTTCCATAAGCCATCATTAGTCATGACGTGGCATTTGCCTTCTCTAGCTCTGAGAAATAAACATGATTCAACATAAAAATCCTATTTGTAGAATTCGAAGATTTTGAGGTATGTTTTACATTACATATTCAACATACTCATTTTTTTTTCGATGAATTCAACATACTGATTATCATTTTATAGTAATGTTTTACAATCTTTACCTTAATTTCCTTATATTTTAAGTATTGAATGTCATTACTCTGGAGGATATCATGTAAGATAATTTATATTATTGAATTGTTAATAAAATATTTTTAAATATTATATCATATTTGTTACTAGTTATTTCCTTGTTAGAAGAAGATACGAGCGAATCAAAAGATTGTTTCGGTGATAATAATTCGTCATCCCATTCCAACCAGTTACCTTCAGAAGATTGTGAAAATGATTTTGATCCCCTTTTGTAATTATGAATACTTTAAAATATATCACATTTATTTTGTGGATTGTATTGAATTATCTTTATTTTGTAGATTGTATTGAATTATCTTGTAATTTGTGGATTGTAATTTGATCCCCTTTTGTACGGAATGTTGATGCAAAAAATGTATTTCAATATTGCAACGACTTCCGTTCTAATGTCATTGTAAACAAAAATTGTTTTGCAATGGCTCATATTAAAATATTTGCAATGGACTTTTGGTGGCAAAATGCATTGCAATATTACGACGACTTTTCTGTTGCAAATAAAAATTAATTTTGCAAGGAAATGGTCATCAACATTACCACTGGTATACCATTGTAAAATATGAAAAGTCAAACTTTAAAATAATGTTTTGCAATGGAAATTTACAACAAATAAAAAATTGTTGCAAAAATTTTCAAGGACTGAAAAATTCGTTGCTATATAGCAGTGTACCTATAGCAACGGACAATATTCCATTGCAAAAGTCTGTGACAAATCTCTTTTGCCACGAATTTTTCATGAAATTTGTTTGTTGTAGGTCTACTATTTTGTATTGCACATATATATATATATTTATTGTTTTTTTTGTTTTCGTATATTGTTAAAATTTATTTATTTTGGTAAGCACTATGAACTGTACTTAAGGCTTTGGTTTAATACTTATCGATTAGTTATTGTAATTTTTCTGTGTAAATGTGTTTGTGGGGAGGAAACTAATTTATATCAGTTTAAAAACCTTTTTGGTAAATTTATCATGTCAGACTAGATATGAAAAAACAAATAATGGTGCATATCCTTTTTTTTTTGCCTACTTTAATAATGTTAAAATTTATAAAGAACTATGATATTTTAGCTATAGCTTATAAATAATTTAGTAATAACTATTTTTGTATATCTTTTATAATCTTATAACAATATGCGAATATATTTAGTGAATGATACAAATATTCAAACAATTTTTTATCATTCCGTATGTTTATAATAGTCAAATTAATTAATTCATTTTTTTAAAAAAAAGAATTAATAGTTCTAAGTATTTACATACCAATAAAAACTCTCAAAATGGGTGAGAACGTCTTGAGAAACTCGCAATCTCATATGGAATAAGACTACTTTTTGGTGGAATAAGTAAGGGAAAAAATTCAGAGACCTCCTTAAATAATAATAATGTTTAAAATTTTTTTTTATGAAAATTAAAGTATCAAATACCTCTCTGTGATATAAAATAAATTTAAAAAAATTCCTTCCCTACAGAAATTAGGCCATACGAGTTTGACTGCAAAATTGCTATGAAAGTGCTTGTTTCTTGACATTTTTGTCCTTCTCCACATCTAATATATAATATTATATATTTATTAATAATAAAATATTATTTTATATAATAAAATATTACTTTAATTAAATTTAATTAAAAATTAATTTATATGTTAAAAAGAAAAAGCAACGGCGTCGGCGATGGTCGTCGCCCATCTCCAGCAAGGGCAATTGCATCACCTAGACGGGCGGTGAGAGGTGGGGAGTGGGGGTGGAGGGGGGTGGGGTCAAAGTGGGCGGGGGTGGGGATTATAATTATTATTTTAATTTTTTTTATAAATTATAATTATATATCATTAATATATTTTAATAGTTATAAATTATATATTAATAGGCCTAGTTTGATCGGTTGATTAGAAGGAGTATTTTAGTCATTGTTTCTAAAAAATAGGCTCAAATTGACCAGGGGGCGGTGTGATTATTTATTAAAAATATAGGGGTGATTTTTTATATTAAAAATTTTATAAGGGAATTTTTTATATTTTGATATATCAAGGGGGTCAAAATGAATTTAACCTAATAAGTAAAATTTCTCCAATCTTGACATGAAAAACTCCAACTCGTAGTATT
>NC_026151.1:439126-491626 GCF_000512975.1 Sesamum indicum
AATTTAATTAATTAGTAAATAAATTATAGGTCATAATTGAAATATAATAACACTTGAATGAATTAAATTGAAGTTCGTTATAATATTTTGGGACAATTTATATTAATTAATAAATTAAGAAGGATGTAAATGATATTTTGAGAAAAGTTTAACTAAATAAATAAAATAATAATAATATTATATATATATAATATATACTATTTAATAATATTATATATATATGAAAGAAAGAAAGAAAACAAAAAAGGAAAAAAGAAAAGACAAAAGGGTTTGGGGGTGGGCCCTCACCCACCGCCCCACCCCCACATAAATATATATATATATATATGTAAGTTGAATAATCTGCAAGTTATCAAATTGCAATTTTCATTTCTGTTTCGGCAATTCGCGGCGGAGGTAAGGTTTTTATTTTAATTTTTATTAATTTATATAATAATATTATTTGATTAGTCTATTTATTAAATGTTGATTATATTGAGCGATATATCATTTAATCGAAATATTTTACAAGTTTGGTTATTTAAAATAGTGTCGAATTAAATATCAAATTGGATATAAAAATGATATCGTTGTGGTCGATTAGATTGTTAAATTTATTAGATTTGAGTATTACTATAGTTAATTTATATAATTCCATCGGAATTATTAACCAAATACGCAATTATATGTATTATTGTTCAATTAAAGAGTATAATAGCGAGAAATTGATAGAAAATTCATAGAAATATTCCGAAAATTATATTTAATAAATGGTATGTTAATAAAGAGAAAAAATGAAGATTTGTACTTCGATAGAAATGAAATATTAAAGAATTAGTAGAAATTGTACGGATAATATTTAATATTATATTTAAAAAAAATTACGATATTCTCGATATATTAATTGTATGTGGTATAACTCATTATAGGATACAGGGGTGAAGTGAAAGGACTGACAATTAGCAATTGAGTAGAAAGAAACGTTGTAAGGTCGAGATAAGTAAATAATTAGTATTATCTATATATGTATCTTTATTTGTGATTTTACTGTTATCTGAATTTGTGATTCATCCTGACATGGATTTATCTGAAAGTATATGAGTGATGGATGATTTGATTTGATTGACGATATTGTGTATGTGGAATGAGAAAATACATTGAAATACTATGTTGTTAGATGTATTATGAAAGTATGAAATTGAGAATGAGTTAATATATTGTTTTACGTTACTAGTTGCTTACAAGAATGGTGATATGTGTAAATGAGGGAGTGTTGAAAATTGAATATAATTGTGGCATGAATACCCCGTGATGTGTTGAAAAGCCTATAAGGCGAAATGAAATGAAAAGAGCTTTCATGCGATATGATAAAGATGTGATGTGAAAAGAGCTATGATGCGAAATAAAAGAACTATGATGCGAATTGAAAGAGCTATGATGCGAAATTAGATTGATGAGTCGGCTGTCAACGGGATTCACATAAATTTATATAACGCTGAGATTGAGTTGACGGGAAAAACACGATATCACCTTCTCGTAAGCAAACTAGGAAAAAGGAAGTTTAATTGATTATTTTATTGTGAGATAGTTATGTGGTGTACTACAATTGATTATGTTGGAGTTAAATTGACTGTAACCCATGCATGTTGTCTACTTGTCCTGTTTGGGCTGTGTTCGATATACATATATAGATAGGGCTGATTATTTACCTACTGAGTGGCAGGCTCATCCCTCTGTTGACATTTTCTTTCAGGAGTAGACTTTGAGGTGTGTCACTGTTGAAGAATAGGTCTACGCACTATGCTCAGGCAGGTCGGGCCAGTATGCTTTTTTCTCCTCTTGTCAGCTAGAGTACAAATCTTATTTTGTTTGTATAAAGAGAACATAGGTGTAGCGATCAATTGTGGTGGATCATCTGTGGTGTTTGATTTGTATATATGTAATGTTGTGGGTTGACTATGTCGTTATGATGTTGTGACTACGTATGCATATTGATAGATGATTATGTGCATTTATATATATAAACACAGGGATTATTATAAGTATGACGTTTAGGTTAGATATAGCACTTGTAGCGATGGGGGTGCTACATTAGGTGGTATTAGAGCAGGGATTAGATTTTCTTGGGACAGTAGATGAAATGTCATTTTATATGTAAGGTGTATATGTTAGGAATCTACTCACATGTGTGTATTTTATTGTTAGGAATCTACTCACATGTGTGTATTTTATATAGGATGGAAGCGTCAAGAGAAAACGCTGCTGGCCCAGCTGAGTCAATAGAGACTGTGCAGGGTCATAATTCCGGATCAGAACATCAGGGGTTAAAATCCCAAAATAGAAATGCCCCACAACCAGAAATAAACCCTTTTATGCAACAGTTTATGGAAATGATGCAGAGGATGGCTCCATCGCCACAATCACAACTGCATGATGCAGTTATTGATAAAAATTATGAAATAGTAAGGAGACAGGGGGCGAAGGTATTTGCCGGTACAACTGATCTTGCTGAAGCAGAGGAATGGCTGAGAAACACGGAAAGGGTGTTGGACAGGATCGAGTGTACTGAGCAAAAGTTGAGGTATGCAGTGTCCTTACTGGAGAAGGATGCCTTAGATTGGTGGGAAACAGTCCCAGGGAGCAGAAACCGACCAGCCACTTTGATGTGGAATGGCTTCTTTAAAGAATTTGCTGACAAATATACTCTACCAGTCTACAGAAACTGTAGAAAAGTTGAATTCCTGGAATTAAGGTAGAATGAGTTATCTGTTGCTGAATATGCACTGCAATTTGTGAGATTATCAAAATATGCCCCAGAAGAAGTGAGTACTGATGAATTGAGAAGAGACAGATTTGAAAGGGGGTTGAAACTTGAGATTCGGGAGAAAATAGCAAACAAACCTCCAAGTTATGGTGCACTCCTGGAAGCGGCACTGAGGGCAGAGGAGACATCCATTGAAAGGGGCTCAACTGAAGCTAAACGAAAGAAATTAACAGGTAACCTAAATCCTACAGTGGGACAGAGTGGTGCATTTTCCTTTAGGGGCTCTGGTCCGCAGAGAGGTTGGTTCAGAGGCAGAGGAGTGGGTCAAACTAGCAGGTCTTCTTCAATGTTCTCGAGTAGAGGCGGGCCTACTTCGATTGGATCTGGAGCAAGACAGGGTCCAGCTAGATCGTTCAGTGGAAGATCTATTCCTTCTTGTGCTAATTGCGGTAGGAGACACACTGGTGAATGTTGGGGAGTTCAACCAATTGTATGTTATCGTTGTCATAACCAGGACACATTATCAGGGACTGTCCTACATGGAGGGATAATTCCAGAAGACCTCAGACTTCAGAGTTTAGGAATATGGGGGAAAACACACAACGGGCAGGTACGAGCAGAGGACAAGGTAGAGGTGGTCGAGGTAGCGGGAATCTTTCCATGACGTCAACAGGACAAAGTAGTCAGCCTCAACCACAAGCTAGGGTGTATGCAATCACAAAAGAACAAGCTCCTACGACACCCGAGATTATCACTGGTTCCTTCTCTATTTGCGATTTTAGTGCATATGTATTGATTGATCCAAGATCTACTTGTTCATATATATCACGTGATTTTGCATCTCATGTACATGCTAAGATAGAACCATTTGGACATGATTTACATGTGTCTATGCCTGCTGGTGGGTCTGTATTAGTGAATACGGTGGTGAGATCTTGTCCAATAGTGGTGGAGGGTGTTACTTTATATGCAGATCTGGTTGTAATAGACCTTAGAGAATTTGATGTTATCCTGGGGATGGACTGGTTAGCTAGTAATCATGCTCTAATGGATTGTCAAACAAAAGAGGTGATGGTTGAAGTCAATGGACATATGAAGACGGTTATAGTGGGGGAAAGAAAAGTGATACCTAACTATTTAATTTCTGCTGTGACTGCTTTTAATCTTATTAAAGAAAGGTGTGAGGCGTATCTAGCCAGTGTGCACGATACCATGAAAGTTAGTCCGGGTGTATTAGACGTTCCAGTGGTGAGGGAATTTCTTGATGTTTTTCTTGATGAATTACCTGGACTACCACCTCATCGAGAAGTAGACTTTGAAATAGATATTATTCCTGGAGCGGCACCTATTTCAATTGCACCGTATAGAATGGCTCCGTCAGAATTGAAAGAATTGAAGAAGCAGTTAGAAGAGCTATTGGATAAAGGGTTCATCCGACCTAGTATTTCACCGTGGGGAGCACCAGTATTATTCGTAAAGAAGAAGGATGGGAGTATGAGATTCTGTGTCGATTATAGACAGCTGAACCGAATCACAATCAAGAACAAGTATCCTCTGCCGCGGATTGACGATCTGCTTGATCAGCTAAAGGGTGCCACTGTTTTCTCTACAATTGATTTGAGGTCGAGATATTGGCAACTATGAATTGAGGAAGATTCGATCCCAAAGACAGCTTTCAGAACCAGGTATGGCCACTATGAATTTGTCGTTATACCATTTGGATTGACGAATGCCCCTACAGCTTTCATGGCTCTGATGAACGAGATGTTACAACCATTCCTTGATCAATTTGTGATTGTGTTTATTGATGATATTTTGATATATTCGAGTAGTCCCGAGGAACATGAACAACATTTACGAATACTTTTACAGATCCTGAGAGAGAAACAGTTGTACGGTAAATTCAGCAAATGTGAGTTTTGGATGGAGGAAATTGCTTTTTTGGGGCACGTTGTTTCCAAAGAAGGAGCACAACCTGATCCAGCAAAAGTTAAGGCTATTTTAGAATGGGAGCCACCTAAAAATGTGTCGAAAATCCGGAGTTTTCTGGGATTGGTTGGTTATTATAGAAGATTTGTAAAGGACTTCTCTATAATCGCAAAACCTCTGACGAACTTGTTGAAGAAGAATGCACCATTTAATTGGAATGAAAAATGTGCTCAGAGTTTTGAGGAGTTGAAGAAGAGACTCACTTCAGCACCTATCCTTGCTTTGCCATCTGGAGATGGAGGATATGTGGTATTTACTGACGCTTCACGACAAGGACTTGGGTGTGTTTTGATGCAGCATGGGAGAGTTATAGCTTATGCTTCGAGGCAGTTGAGGCCACATGAGATAAACTATCCGACCCATGATCTTGAGTTAGCAGCCATAGTACATGCATTGAAGATCTGGAGGCATTACTTATACGGGGAGACGTTTCAAATATTTACAGATCACAAAAGTCTAAAGTATATCCCAACTCAAAAAGAGTTGAATTTGAGGCAAAGAAGGTGGATGGAGCTTTTGAAAGATTATGACTGCACCATTGACTATCATCCTTGGAAGGCAAACATTGTAGCAGATGCTTTGAGTAGAAAGACGGTGGACCAACTTGCGGGTATGATCTGCTATAGCATGGAGTATTTGACTGCCTTCAGAGCTATGGATGTACACTTTAGCATTTGTAGTGTTATTCTACTGGCTACCATACAAGTGAAGCCCTCCCTCAAGGATAAAATTAAAGATGCACATGCTAGAGATCCATATCTACAGAGGATGAAAGCTAGGTGCAAAAAGGAAAGAGCGATCAATTTATAATCCAAGAAAATGATACATTGTTCAATGGAAAACGTATATGCATGCCGAACGTAGAGGAGTTGAGAATGGAAATTATGCACGAGGCGCACTACGCACCGTATGCTATGCATCCTGGCGGTACCAAGATGTATCGGGATTTGAGACCCTATTACTGGTGGCCAACAATGAAGAAAAATGTGACAGAGTTCGTAGCGAAATGTTTAACTTGTCAGCAGGTAAAAGCAGAACACCAAGCAACAGCTGGTAAACTTCATCCTTTGACTATACCTGAATGGAAGTGGGAAAAGATTACTATGGATTTTGTCATTGGGTTACCACGTATGTTCAGAAGACATGATGCTATTTGGGTGATTGTTGACAGATTGACTAAATCTGCACATTTCCTGCCAATCCGTCAAAATGATTCCTTGGATAAGCTCGCCGAATTATATGTTTCAGAGATTGTGAGATTACATGGTATTCCTACCTCTATAGTTTTTGATAGAGATCCTCGATTTACTTCTCATTTCTGGGAAAGCTTGCAAACGGCGCTAGGTACAAAATTGCATTTCAGTACAACTTTTCATCCTTAGACGGATGGACAGTTAGAAAGGACGATTCAGACATTGGAAGATATGATGAGAGCTTGCGTAATTGAATTCAGAGGAAACTGGGATGATCATCTACCACTGATGGAATTTGCTTATAATAATAGTTTTCATTCCAGTATTGGTATAGCTCCATATGAAGCTTTGTATGGAAGAAAATGCCGAAGTCCGATCTGTTGGGATATTGAGGGATTGAGACAGCTTGAAGGGCCGGAGTTAGTCCAAGAAACAGTGGACAAGATAAAAAAAGTTAAAAAGTGTTTGAAAGCAGCATAGGATCGGCAGAAGAGTTACGTCGATAAGCATTGTAAAGAGATGGAATACGAAGTGGGGGAAAAAGTCTTTCTAAAAGTATTAGCATGGAGAGGAATCTTAAGATTCGGGAAGCAGGGAAAGCTGAGTCCACGATATATTGGGCCATATGAAATTTTGGAGCGAATTGGACCACTAGCCTATCGGTTAGCATTACCGACAGAATTATCGCAGATACATGACGTATTTCACGTTTCTATGCTATGGCGATACCGATCCGATCCTAGTCATATTTTGCATGAGCCAGAGATAGAAATATCAAAGGGATTGACATATGTAGAAAAGCCAACAGAAATTCTGGATTGGAGTATAAAGATGTTCAGAAATAAAGAAATACCAATGGTGAAGGTCAAATGGAGTCACCACTCTGCAAGGGAAGCCACTTGGGAAGTTGAGGAGAACATGAGAGAAAAATACTCATATTTATTCCCTGAGCCGGTAAGTTAGTTAAATTTCGAGAATGAAATTTTTATTAGGAGGGGAGAATTGTGACGCCCCAAAAATAATAATATATATAATTGGGGGATTAATTGATAAATTTTTATAAAATTTAGTTAATTAGTAAATAAATTATGGGTCATAATTGAAATATAATAACACTTGAATGAATTAAATTGAAGTTCATTATAATATTTTGGAACAATTTATATTAATTAAGAAAATTAAGAAGGACGTAAATGATATTTTGAGAAAAGTTTAATCAAATAAATAAAATAATAATAATATTATATATATAATATATACTATTTAATAATATTATATATATATGAAAGAAAGAAAGAAAAAAAAAAGAAAAAAGAAAAGACAAAAGGGTTTGGGGGTGGGCCCTCACCCACCGCCCCATCCCCACATAAATATATATATATATATATATGTAAGTTGAATAATCTGCAAGTTATCAACTTGTAATTTCCATTTCTGTTTCGGCAATTCGCGGCGGAGGTAAGGTCTTTATTTTATTTTTTATTAATTTATATAATAATATTATTTGATTAGTCAATTTATTAAATGTTGATTATATTGAGCGATATACCATTTAATCGGAATATTTTACGAGTTTGATTATTTAAAATAGTGTCGAATTAAATATCAAATTGGATATAAAAATGATATCGTTGGTCGATTAGATTGTTAAATTAATTAGATGTGATTATTAGTATAGTTAATTTATATAATTCCATCGGAATTATTAACCAAATACGCAATTATATGTATTATTGTTCAATTAAAGAGTATAATAGCGAGAAATTGATAGAAAATTCATAGAAATATTCCGAAAATTATATTTAATAAATTGTATGTTAATAAAGAGGAAAATTGAAGATTTGTACTTCGATAGAAATGAAATATTAAAGAATTAGTAGAAATTATACGGATAATATTTAATATTATATTTAAAAGAAATTACGATAATCTCGATATATTAATTGTATGTGGTATAACTCATTATAGGATACGGGGGTGAAGTGAAAGGACTGACAATTAGCAATTGAGTAGAAAGAAACATAGTAAGGTCGAGGTAAGTAAATAATTAGTATTATCGATATATGTATCTTTATTTGTGATTTTACTGTTATCTGAATTTGTGGTTCATGCCGACATGGATTTATCTGAAAGTATATGAGTGATGGATAATTTGATTTGATTGACGATATTGTGTATGTGGAATGAGAAAATACGTTGAAATACTATGTTTGTTGTTTGATGTATTATGGAAGTATGAAAATGAGAATGAGTTAATATATTGTTTTACGTTACTAGTTGCTTACAAGAATGGTGATATGTGTAAATGAGGGAGTGTTGGAAATTGAATATAATTGTGGCGTGAATACCCCTTGATGTGTTGAAAAGCCTAGAAGGCGAAATAAAATGAAAAGAGCTTTGATGCGATATGAAAAAGATGTGATGTGAAAAGAGCTATGATGCGAATTGAAAGAGCTATGATGCGAAATGAGATTGATGAGCCGGCGGTCAAGGGGATTCACTTAAATTTATATAACGGTGAGATTGAGTTGACGGGAAAAACACGATATCACCTTCTGGTAAGCAAACTAGGAAAAAGGAAGTTTAATTGATTATTTTATTGTGAGATAGCTAGGTGGTGTACAACAATTGATTATGTTGGAGTTAAATTGACTGTAACCCATGCATGTTGTCTACTTGTCCTGTTTGGGCTGTGTTTGATATACATATATAGATAGGGCTGATTATTTACCTACTGAGTGGCAGGCTCATCCCTCTGTTGACATTTTCTTTCAGGAGTAGACTTTGAGGTGTCTGACTGTGGAAGAATAGGTCTACGCACTATACTCAGGCAGGTCGGGCCAATATGCTGTTTTCTCCTCTTGTCAGCTAGAGTACAAATCTTATTTTGTTTGTATAAAGAGAACATAGGCGTAGCGATCAACTGTGGTGGATCATCTATGGTGTTTGATTTGTATATATGTGATGTTGTGGGTTGACTATGTCGTTATGATGTTGTGACTACGTATGCATATTGATAGATGATTATGTGCATTTATATATATAAACACAGGGATAATTATAAGTATGATGTTTAGGGTAGATATAGCCCTTGTAGCGAAGGAGGTGTTACATATCAAGTGGGTCAAAATGAATTTAACCCAATAAGTAAGTGAAATTTCTCCAATCTTGACATGAAAAACTCCATCTCGTAGTATTCATTGTCCTAAATCTCGCAAATAGTCCTTATATATTTATTTTAAATTTGACTCCAAAAAAAAGAAAAGAATTAACAAAACTATATTACTTATCATAATTGAAAAGAAAGAACGGAAAAAATTTAGCACAAAGTTATCTGAAGAAAGTATCGGTAACAATGAAGATTCTAACAAAGGCAAGACTAATAATCTTATACTATCAGTTAAAAAGCAGAAGAAACCCCTTTGAGGTGCGCAATCTCAAGCTTGAATCGCCACGGGTCATGCCCTAACCTACTCGAACGTGAGTTCCTTGTGATAGCGCAACCCATTTTGAGGCGAATGACAAGTGAAGCTTGCAGTTGATGCTCCTCATAATTTTTATAGTTTTGGCATCTGATCCCGGTCGCTCAGCTACCTCGCATTCTCGAAATGGTTTTCGGACCTAAGAAAAGAGCAAATCATTAGGCTTGAGAGGTTTACAACTAAAAGCCTCATATGTTTAAGTTAGTAAAAGGGTTTGAGATAGAATCTCAATGTATTTATTGTAGATTTTGGTGTAATGAATATCTTACCATAAATGAACTGTACATGATGCATTTATAATGTTTGATTAGATCCCCTTGCCTATCTAAAGGGGTTCACTTGCATTGTGCCATGTATTGTGATCTTACTTTGTAGGATAACAGGCAAATCAACGGCCCTCGGTAATGGATTCTTTGAGCCGAGTCGCAGGTCAGACCCGATCTCGATTGAGGGTGCTAGGAACTTCGGCCTGAACGTATAGTAAATGCCCATTTTAAAGGCATTTGTGTGATTTCATTAATAATTTCCTTAATCCCCATCGACATCCACAAGCTTGCAGCTTAGCATGTACTTTCTAGTCGATGTGGTGAAATTTAGCCCAAATTTGCGTACTCCTAACGTAACAGCCCAATGTATCCAGTAACAAACTAGGGCTATATCACCGGCTACATCATCATACAATTAAAATAATAGAAGAAAATTTTGTTAACCATGTCCGTATATAGTATATTATTATAGGCGTATGCGGATTAATTTACTCTTAAATTTTCCCTCTTTTTTTTTTTACTAGCTCAGAGAATTGCAGTAATTTGTTACTGGATACATAGGGCTGTACTTTAGGAATAAGCAAAATTCTCCTATTGTACTTTTTAAATTAAAATAAAAATTATGGTCAAGACTAATATCATGGTAACATATAAATATGTGTACAAATAATTAAAAAATTGCTGAAGAAACAAAATTAGGTCAATTGACATTTAAAATTTACAACACCAGCCCTTAAAAATTGTGATATAGAATAATAACATTCGATTATAGATAATTAAGACTTCCTTATTCTTTTTTCAAAGAAAAAAAAATTACCATCAAAACCTTTACTTGCATGAAAAAATTTATAAAAATAATTTTACCATCAAGAAGAGAGATAGGCGTCTGATTTAGTGCAATTCCACTCCTCGGACCTTGAGTTATCCATAATAATAACAATTAATTTATTTTGATTAATCAACATAGAATTGTCCTCATTTATCCTTAAGATTAATCAAAGAAATTATTCAGGGGTATGAAAAAATACCAAGAAAAATAAAAATAAAATCCAAAATTATTTGTTAAAAAAATCAAATATTGTCATCATTTATGAAGCACTCAAATTTTGTCGACCATCAAGAATAATTTAAGATAAAAAAGAGATAAAAATGAATAATATTAATATAAAATAACAGAACAAGAAAGAAATATAAGTGAGCAAGTTGATGAAAAAGAGATCAAAGGAGAAATTGCACGAGAAAAGAGCGAGGCAATGTTGGGGGTTTTATAGTAGAAGTTTTGTTTAGTAGATGGTATGTAAGAATTCAAAATGATAATTTCTCCAAGATTTCGATTATCTTTGAAGGAAACTACACAATGAACATAAATGAAAAATATTGACACGTTTCAATGTAGAAAATCTCAACGTAAAATCTAAGATTTGATGCAAATTACAGAAATATCAACACATTTTAATGCAAAAAATCTTAACGTAAAATCTAATGATTCAATATGAAATACACTGCATAAAATATTAAATACAAAAAGCATAAATATTTAGATACATACTAGTTAAAAGTTTTAACTTTTTCAATTGTACAATAAACATAATAATTTCTCAAGAATTGTACAATAAAGCTTTGGTAAAAACATAAGAAGGTTGATGTTTGGTTGGAATGTGTTTAAGTGCAAGGAATCATTCTTTGTACTTATCTTGCACTAAATGACAGTCTATGTCAAGGTATTTTGTTCTCTCATGGAAGACAAGACTAGCTACAATGTAAAGGGCTGCTTGGTTGTCACAAAAGAATGGAATTGGAGTAAGTACTGTAATCTATAAGTTTGCAAGAAGGTTGTATATCCATATAAGCTCACAAGTAGTTGATCCCATACTTCGATATTCTGCTTCAGCACTAGAGCGAGCCACGATGGTCTATTTCTTCTTCTTCCATGGTATCAAAGTTTCTCCAAGGAACACACAATAACCTCTCACGGACATTCTGGTGTCCTTGCATGTAGCCAATTCTGCATGACAAAATGCAGTGATATTGAAATATGCTTCTAAAGGAAGATACAATCCTCTATTCATAGTCCCTTTAAGATATCTCACAAGAAAAAGTGTTGTGTTCCAATGTGCCTTGCAAGGGTGTTGCATGAACTGGCTAAGTTGTTGAGTACTATAGCAAATATCAGGCCTGTGAACCCTAAGTACAATAGTCTGCCAGAAACCTTCTATAGGATTCAGGATTTGACATTTGTTGTTCTTCAAAAAATGTGAGTTTAAAACCTATTGGCAGAGGGGTTGAAGTGGCTTTAGCCTGCATAAGTCTTGCATTTGTCACAATTTCTCTTATATATATTGTTTGAGTGATTGTAATCCCTTGATTAGACCTTGCAATTTCTAGACCAAGGAAGAACCTTGCTAGTCTAAGGTCTTTAATAGTGAAAAGCCTGTCTAGGTATTGCTTAAAATCTTGAAGTACTTGATTTGATGGACCTGCAATTAAGACATCATCCACATATACAAGCAAACAAAAAAATCCTGCAAGTGTTAGTTTAGTAAATAAACAATGATCATGTTTTGACTGAATGAAGCCAAATTTTTCCAATTTTGTTGTAAATTCTAAGTTCCATTGTCTTGAGGCTTGTTTTAAGCTATAAAGAGATCTTTTTAGTTTGCAAACATTCCCTTCAGGGACATTATATCCTTCAGGTGGCTTCATATATATTTCTTCATCTAAGGTTCCATGCAAGAATGCATTATTTATATCTAATTGGTGTAAATGCCATTTTAGTTTAGCAGCAACAACGATAAGAACTCTCACTGTTACACCCTTGGCCACAGGTGAGAAACTATCAATGTAATCTATACATTTTATTTGGTTATAACCTTTAGCCACTAATCCAGTTTTATATCTTTATATAGATCCATCTGGTTTGACCTTGATCTTAAAAATCCATTTGCTGCCTATAGTTCTTTTGTTGTGAGGAAGTTTAGTTATTTCCCATGTTTGATTTCCTTCAAGTGCCTTAAGTTCTACAGCCATTGCTTCTCTCCATTCTCTTTTGTTGGCTGCTTGAGCATAAGTTCTAGGCTCTTGTGGAAGCTGGGAAGCTGTGAGTAAGCAAGTATGCAGTGAGTGGTTGTGGATGATTGTAGGCAAGTCTGAAGAATTAAGGCTGCTAGAATATATAAAGTCTTGGAACTTTATTGGTCTAACTTTTAATCTGGAAGATCTTCTTAGTGTTTCAAAGTGTTTCGTTAGGTTTATGATTAACTTCTTCATTTCCTTCTTCAAGTGAATTGTCTGTAGAATACCTATTTTCATTGTTCTGATCAGTTTCTGAGGCACGCTCAGAGTTAACAGTTTCCTTCTGGTACAGATCGTCAAGCATTTGAGGTATGGGACAAGTGACAGGATTAGGTTGTTGTACATATAAGGAAAAACATCCTCTTTAAATGTTACATCTCTAGAGATTAAATTAATCCTTCTATTCAAGTCATATAGCTGGTTTGGAGCATATCCTAAGAATATACACTTATGTGCTCTAAGATCAAATGGATTTATGGGGTAGTGCATTTGTTGCAAAACACAAACACCCAATAGTTTTGAAATGATTGTAATTCACTGGTTTATTATATAACACTTCATATTGTGTTTTCCATTGTAAAACATGTGAAGGTAATTATATATGATGCAAGAATTGAATTTGTGCAAAACATTTTAGGCCCATTTGATTGAAACATCAATGCTCTAGCTATTTGTAAAAGGTGTTTGTGCTTTCTTTCTACAACACCATTTTATTGGGGAGTATAAATGCAAGATGTTTGATGTATTATTCCTTCTCTTTTAAAGAAATTTTGACACCGTTCACCAAGCAACTCAGATCCATTATCATTTCTTATGACCTTAATTCTTTTATCGAATAGAGTGAGTATCATTTTGTGAAAGTCAATTGGCAAATTAATAGCTTGAGATTTGAAATGCATTAAAAAGGTTCACCTAGCTCTACTGTAATCATCAACTAAGGTCAGTAAGAATGTACATTCTGAAATTGGATACTCTGTATATGGTCCCCATATATCTATGTGAACTAGATCAAAATAATTCTAGGAAGTAGTTGTACTAGTGGGAATAGGCTGCCTTTGCTATTTAGCTTGAGGACATACTTCACAAAGTACAGGTTGTGTTACATTGCCTTTTATCATTCCTGCATGAAGCATTACATTTTGTGATGAATGCCCTAGTCTTCTATGCCAAGTTTCTGGCGAAATATAAGGTGGATTAAGTCGACATTCTCTGCTGGAAGAAACTATAACAGCCTCTATATGATCTTAGTCTTGTGGTCCTGCATCACACAATAAGACATGGAAATTTTGAATTTGATAGATGAGCCATTGCATAATTTAACTTCATCAAGGAGTGAAGAATCATTACATATGTGAGTGCTTGCTCCACTGTCTAAAATCCAGGCATTAACAACCAAATTATCTAAAACTGTGTTTCTAGAATACTTACTTGAAACTTCTGTATTGTCCTCTTTTGAAGAGGCTGGTATTTCTGATTCCATCCCTCCAAAGTATCTATGAAGCTTAGACCTTATAATCTCTGTCATGGATCTTCCATCAACCACACTATGCACTGTTTCCTCAAGTGTAGTGGCTGCTGCAACTTTATTTGCTGTAGGGCCTATTTTCTTTCTTTGCTCAATTAGTGCCTTTTATCTATTCGGATACCCATGAATTTTGAAGCAGACCTCCTTTAGATGTCCAGATTTACCACAGTCTTTGCATATTTGATTTCTCTTGTATGTAAAATTCCTCTTCCTTTGAAAATTTCTTTGAATTTCTAGTCTCTTAGAGACTTGTATAACAATGCCCTGAGTTTATTTCCTTTTGTTTTTCAATCCTCAAAACCATAGAATAGGCCCTGCTAGTGCTAGGAAGTGGATCCATCATAAGTATTTGATTCCTTATATGATCATAGTCATCATGTAAGCCCATTAAAAACTGCATCAATTGATCCCCCATTTTAGTATTTGCTGCTTCCTTAGATTCACCACAAGTACATTGAGTTGTGGGTGTAATACATGACAATTCATCCCACAACCATTTTAATTTAAAGCTCAATCCATAATTCTCTAGCTGTAGATGTGTATAGAAAACTTTCTATAATGTCCTTGGATATAGATTAAGAATCCAAGAGGTTATCATATAGTCTGCTCTAATTGTTTTCCATTCTCTGTCGGTTTAATGCCTTCTCCATTGATGAAACTTAGTTTCATCTTGGCAGCTAGTGCTATTTTAACTGATCTGCTCCAGGACAGGTAGTTGGACCTATCTAGTGGGTTTGTCACAAGGCTTTGACCAAGATTATCACTAGGATGAAGCTTCAGAACTTCTTGATCTTTAGCTATTCCATTTTTTGAAGTCTCTTGAAATAATATTGTGATTAAGTGCTGTAAAGATTGTTTAACACAGACCAAACACCATCATTGATGGCTCTGATATCATGTAAAAATGGCGACAGTTTGCCCAAAGAAAGTCAAGACTTCCATTGATGAATTCACAATTACAGAGAGAGTGTTTGCAAGGGAGAATTGTTACAAAGTGATTCTTGTTTCCTTCACAGCGAAGAAGACAATTGTTCTTGTCTATATGTACATATCACTTAGCTGAATAACTACCATAACTAATTCTTTACAAGTGCGATGTAAAAATAAGTAAAGGCGCGTTCACGTTTCTATTTAAACGTTAGAGGTCACTTATAGAGTGGGGGAGGGGACTGAATTATGTGTGTAGCCCAAATAAAGCTCAGCCCAAGAAGTATAAAAAGGATCAAGGATGACTAGTACCTGAACGCCAACCGCCCAAAAGGCTTAATGGCCCATGAAGGAGGATAGGAGTCTAAGGTGTCCCTGAATTCAGCCTAGAAGTATGGCCTAATAAGGATGATTGGCCCATGGTCCGCACCTAGCCATCCCCACGTGGCATACACTTGGCTTTCCAGGTGTGCTTCCCCATCAGCTGGGAAGACACATTTCAGGGAAGGTCACCCTAGAGCCTTGGACTACTTGGCAGTTAAGAGTCCTCACCGATGGAAGGTCTCCCCCAACCTGAAGATAAGCGGTGAAAAATGACCCTAGCAGTAGATTAAGGCAGGATTGGTTTATCTAAACCACCCTTATCCTCTTCCTCCGAAAATCAAGGAATTTCTACAGATCGCCATTATATGGGGGCATCCCTCTATAATTACAGGTTTGGTCCCAAGGTAGGGAAAACCTTCCAGACGTTCAAGCATTCTTATTAACACTCACTTGAGCATTCTTTTGCAGGATAAACATGTTTTCTAGAATGATTCGATCTTTATAATTCAATCTCTTATTTTGTTTATTTTCTCGATTATCTCTTCTAAAATCTAGTACAAACTTGGACACCGGAGTGCTAACGTCTTTTTTTGCAGGTCTCGTTTCTTAAGATTTAGCATGCATCATCCCATGTTCGAAACAACCATTATCAAATATTTAAAGCATTTAAATAAATGCATCGCATACAATGAAATCTAGCATACCCTTGTTGGATGATCACAAGCCCAACCTATGCGACCCATTGAGCCTGCAGTGAGTCAAAAGTCTGTCTAAGGTATTCCTATGCTATTACAAAGTAATATCACCCATCAACATATAGATGGGCCTTGTGATATCTCCATGGGCCGCCTTCTTCTAGGACCTCCTCCTTCGTGAGCTTCTTCTCCATTGGCTTGCTCAAAATAAAAAATCTTACCAAAAATGTCCTATACTACTTTCATTATAATTGAATAAGAAACCCTGATTAGAAGTCGGGGGTACATTAGGAGGGAGATAGCAAGCCTTATTATTCTTAGGCCAAAAACGCACAGCGTGCGCGCTGCCCAGGCCTGTGCGCACGATGTGCACTGCTACAGTACCAGTTTTCCTCCCCTTTTTTTTATTTCCACAAATTAAACTGAAATTAAAATAAGTAATTTTTCAAAAAGTACAATTTTCATAGAATACTTAAATCATTCAAAATGGCAAAAAAATTAAACAAATTAATTTTATCCTATAATTATCCAAGAATAAGCAAAAAATATATCATGCTTCAAACGCAATAAATAACATGTTTTCATGCTTATTCACACAATACGATAGCTCATACATCGAACTAGGCTCTGATACCACTTGAAGAGCACAGCGAGGTGCAAGTGGATCAGCCTGGGAACGTGCAAGCGGAAGCGGTTAAAATAAAATAAAATCATAATGAAACCATGGAGTTCCCGGGCATTCGATGTAGTTAATAAAAGTTAACGACAATAAAATTAACGGGGCTATTGGTATAATGAAAAAAAATAAGAGGAGCAAAAATCATAAACTAAGAATTACCTTTCCTTGATTTATTTCGAACCACCTTCGTTGATTTGTTCACCCAAGATCTCAACATAGATTGATTTATTTCGAACCACCTTCGTTGATTTGTTCACCCAAGATCTCAACATAGAGACTTTCTAAAATTGCGTTCATACCACACCGAAACTTGGGGTTCTTCAATTCAATTTGCGAGAAAAGAATAGAGGAGAAGAACACACCAAGTGTGCACAAGAGAGGGGTTCGGCCGAGTGGAATTAGGAGAGTAGAAAATTATTTTCTTGCTTTATTATATATTCATTAGTTATTCCAAATAACTAATATACATATATATATATATATATATATATTGAATGGATGCGTTAAAACATGTCTAGGTTCATTTAACAATCCATAAGATAATAATCCTTTATTCCAAATAAAGGATGACTAACATGGCATTTTCCGATAATGATTTTGTCAATTAATATTTTCTTTTCCAATCATTTCCACCAACTTAATTAATAGGCTTGGGCTGATTTTAATTAATTAAAATACCAAGCTAAATTAATTAAATCCAATTTAATTAAAGTCTACTTAATTAAGTCCATCATATATTTAATCCAATTAAATATATGAGTCTAATAAGCCTTTATTAAATAATAAGTTAAACTTATTAAATAATAAGGGCAAGCCCAATATAAATTAATCTAATTAATTTATCCTCGGGCATATGCATCAAATGGATTTCTCTCACATGTAAGTAATCCAATTACATACGGAATGAATTCCCAATTAATTACTCATCCTTTCTTGGTGATTTGTGTGTCTCTCTAGGTTCACCTTTCAGCTAGACTTGGGCTAGTGTCCAACACTATTATTAATTAAATCTAACTTAATTAATATTTTTCTATCAAACCTTGTCCAAGAAAGTCCGTCACCATGGGTGGCCGTCCAGCAACGGTCCATGGCACTAGAGACTAAGCAAAAATCCATGTGTGCTTTTAGGCTGCCGACTCCATATAGGTACAGTCATTCCTTCTATCGTGTCCCAGCCATAGTCTAGGGCATGAAATAGGGCATCGGTTCCCATCCTGGTCTAGGCCTCTATGCTTAATACTTGAGATCGTGTTACGCCAAATTGCTCGACATAGGAACCTCCTCTTCGTATTCGACCAATGACTGTGGGCACAACTTTATAGAGCGTAGACGCATCTCCAAGTGCATAGGAGATACCTCTGTCTTGTTTAGGCCTGTCAACGAGTCGAGCTCGACTCTGCAACTTCGTGCTCGAGCTCGAGCTCGAGCTTGAGCTGTCGAGTTCAAACTCGAGCTTGAGTGAGTTCCAGAAATTGCAGCAGAATAGAGGTGGGAAGGAGAGGAATTTTACAGCATTACATACAAAAATTTTCAGAAATTTTGCTAATCGATAATCGTCTTCCATACAACATTACAACTCTTTTACAAAATCAAACAACAACAACAAGAATTAAACAAATCATAGTCCCCTAAAAACACACCCAAACCCAAGAAAAAAAATTAAGCAAGATGGGTTTGGAGAAGAAATGAGTGGAGAAAGATGGAAGCCGTACTCATCGCCGAACTCGTTGCCGTCCTCGTTGCCGACCTGCCGTCTTTGTTGCCGTGAATTTGGGGTTAGGGATCTAAGATGGATTTGGGGAAGAATTGAGAGAGGAGAAAGAATGGAAAGAAACAGAGAGAGAAAGAAAGAGGAAGAAGAAACGAGAACAAGAGAGAGAAAGAGATGGGTTTTTGATTTTTGACTTTTTGTATTACTATTATTATTATTATTATTATTATTATTATTATTATTATTATTATTATTATTATTATTACCATTATTACTACTACTACTACTATTATTATTATTATTTTAAATCATAATCAAATTATAAAATTTTTACATAGATATAGTTGAAATTTATATATGTTCACAATCTACAAAATTTATATATTCATAAATATTAGTATAACATTGATGTAACTATCATCTACATTGTTGAACAACATGGGCTAATCGGGCCATCAAAATTCAGATCAGACTGTTAGATATGATAAAACTTACAAAAAAATACGTTTGGTAAAGTTTTAAACTTATTGGATATACGGATGTTGAGATATCGTACTCGAAACATAAGAGTAATCATTCAAGAGGGTGTATCATTGAATCAAGCCATGTGATTTTAAATCATATCGTCGGATATGATCTAATGGACACAGTCATGTATATATTTAAATTTCGTATGAATCAGGTGCCCGAATTTTAAGATATAGTAATTATTGATTAAATTTTTTAATCTCATTATATATATAATAAAATAATAATTAGAATTGTTCAACCACCACCATCATCATCATCATTATTATTGTTGTTATTATTATTATTATGATTTTTAGATTAATTCATAAGAATTACTAAATTTTGACATAAATTTATAAATAATAAAAAATTATAAGTGAACTACTTGTCAGTTTAAGAAATATATATTAAAATATAACATAAAGTTTATATATGTCATATTAAATAATAATTTTAATTATAAAAAATTATAATTTACTAAGTTGTTGATTAAATTTATTAAATTATAACTTACTAAATTTTAACGTAATACAAATATATATTAAAATATAACATAAAGTTTATATCTGTCATATTAAATAATAATTTTAATTATAAGTTGTTGATTAAATTTATTTCTATATAAAGATTAAATGTATAAATTAAAGTACCATAATTTATTATTATCCAAAATAAATATATGATATTGATTAATAATTATAATATATGGTCAATTTTGATTATAAAACTGATCAAATATTAAATATAAAATTAAATATATAAAGAATTCAAAAATAAAAAAATATATAAAAAAAATAAAAATATTCACCAGCTCGCGAGCAATGCTTACATCTGAGCTCGAGCTCGATAGGAGCTCGAGCACGAGCTGGCTCGACTCAAGCTCGAATTTTTGGAGCTCAAGTCAAGCTCAAAGTCGAGCCGGCTCGACTCATCTGCCACCCCTAGTCATGTTTTGACGGGGGACGGATCCTCTTCTTGGAACTCACCGTCCTTGTTACACACTTTAAATGCGCTAGACAAGGCTTATGATGACCATTCTGAGACACGATCACCTATTGCACAAAGGGCAACATTCTCAATGTAGGAGAGATGCTCTTGCAGATCCGTAGTTCCATCGTACTTCGGAAGATGGAGATCTTTCGAGCTGATGGGGAGTTCATCTTCCAAGATTTCTTCATTGAAGGGAATACCCTGCTACTCCTCTAAGGGCGTTCCCGTGATTTGGTAATGGACGCGTTGGAGGCCTTTTTACAGACATTCTAGACGTGCGAACCACTAAGGAGGGACATCCTGCTGGATTAGCGAGGGGGTCCTTGGCCTTTTGAGACCGACGGTGCAAGGGCAGGCAATACCGTTTGACTTTCCTACTTAGTGGCATCCATGCTTAATGGAATTACTATGAAGGATGGGACTAGTATTGTCATTTGCTCCTGTATCTGTCGTGATCATATGTTGTGTGGTCCATAGGAATCCTGGGGGAGCCCTCGAGAAGGTGTCTACGGAGGGACTATGGTGACGAGGTTCAATCAGCGACTCAGTAGGTTTGGGGGATTCTTGGGACCATCACCCCACTGGCGGGGCCAAGGATGTTCCTACAACAACTTGCAAAGCCTGGACATTGTCGGGTGCCTCCACAACCATTTGCTTGTTTATGGAGTTGCTTGGAATCTCCATTGTTACTCACGTCTTCAACTCTGTGTTCCCACAGATAGCGCCAATAATGTGTTCAAAAAATGCACGGGTCCAATTAATATAGACTATACTCCAGCTTGGGCCGAAGCGAATACAAATCCTAAAAGGGGGAGCTACAAAAAAAGCATCAGCAGTCCTACGCCCAAATTAGTTTCGAATTTAGAAATAAATAATTGTAAAAATAAATCGTAATGACAAATTGAGATATGATTAAGGAATTCATTGAAGAAATTATGTTTAGGGTGTAATTCGATAGTTTAAGCAATAATACAGAGCAATTTTCCAAATTCTGAAGGGTGTCCTGAAAGCATCGAGAAATACGAGTGGATCGGCCTGAGAACATGCAAGCAGAAGCCCTAACATAAAAATACATAAATTAAAAATGAACGTAACAAAGCCATAATTGCAAGGGGTGTACCCCTGGAGTACCCGGGCATTCGATGTATTTAATGGTAACACTAATAAAAACTAAATGAGGCTAATAGTAAAATGAAAACAAGAGGTAAAAAAAATCATAAATCAAGTATTACGACTTTGATTGATTTACTTCAAACCTCCTTCGTTTAATCCGTTCACGCAAGACTTCAATGTAGAAGCCCTCTAAAGTTGTGTCCAAACTACAAGAATTAGGAATCTCTAAACTCAATTAGCTAAAATAGAATTGGGGAGAAAAATACACCAAGTGTGCTTGAGAGGAGGGGGCGAAAAATACACCAAGTGTGCTTGAGAGGAGGGGGCTGCCGATTGGATTTCTTAGAGTAGCAAATTAATTTCGTTGTGTGTTATAAATTGATTAGTCATTCCAAATAACTAATATATATATATATATATATACATATATAAACCTTGTATGGATGTACTAGAATGTGTCTAGGTTCATTCTATCATTTATAAGGTAACAAATCCTTTATTCCAAATAAAGAATGACTGACATGGCACTTTTCAAAAGTGAAATTATTAGTCAATAATTTTCTTTCCTAGAATTTTTCCAACAACTTAATTAGGGGGTGCTTTGGCCGATTTTTAATTAAAACAAAATACAAGGTCAAAATAATTTTAATTAAATTCAATTTAATTAAAGCCTACCTAATTAAGCCCATCATATATTTAATCCAATTAAATATATGAGCCCAAAAAGCCTTTATTAATTAATAAGTCTAAGTTATTAAATAATAAGGGCAAGCCGATTACAAATTAATTCTATTAATCTCTTCTTCGGCTCCTCCATCTAATGGATCCCTCTCATTCATAAGTAATGAAATTACTTATGGAATTAATTCTCAATTAATTTCTCGTCCCTTCTCGATGATTTTGTGTGTGACTCCTTAGGTTCACCATTCAATTAAACTTGGGCTAGTGTAAAAAATTATTATTGATTAAATCTAATTTAATTAATAATTCTCGATCAACCCTTGATCAAGAAAGTCCGTCACTATGGGTGTTGGTCTAGCAATGGTCCATGGAACTAGAGAATAGGCGAGTAACCATGTGAACTTTTAGGCTCTCGAGTCCATACGGATGAAATTTAGGACATGAAATTTGATATCGATTCCCATCCTAGAATAGGCGTCTATGCTTAATACTTGAGATCGCATTAAGCCAATTTGCTTGACATAGGAGCCTCTTTTCCTATTCAACCAATGACTGTGGTCACAGGTTTATAGAGCGTAAACACATCTCCAAGTGCATAGGAGATACCTTTATCACGTTTTGACAGGGGATGGATCCTCTTTTTGGAACTCAAACCGTCCTTGTTACATGCTTTGATTGCATTAGACAACGCTTACAATGACCATGTCTAGGACACGATCCGAAATTCAAAATATAGTCATCGCATGCACGTGACTCTCGTGATTCCCCAAGTTTGAGGAATACTCCCGTACTATCGGAGCCAGGGATTCGAGTCATACTGACCAAGCCTCCAACGCTTCCATATGACGATCCCCGCAAGTCAGATCACTCGATTCGACACCTAGCCACTAAGATCGCATAGGCGTCCCACGTCTGTCGCCGATGAAACACGACACTCATTAAACGAATGCAACTCTTAATACAAGTCTCCATAGCACACTTGGTGCTCATTCTCGAAGCCCTCGACTTGGAATATTTCAGACCCAACCATTGAAAGTTAGTTTCGTGACCGCCATCCAATGCGCTGTCCAACTGTTACATGGTTGTAAAAGTGGTCTGTGGGATTTGTTGTGATGTTTGAAAGAAATACAAACAAACGTGTTATGAGCACAATAAATGAAATGCTAATAGAGAATACTTATTCTATTCACTGAATAATATTACAAAGAATCGAGTTATTATGAGAATGGATTACGTGTACGCCAGTCTAATTGGCTTTCTAGTGACCTATTCTAACAATTTCCCACTTGACCTAAAGCAATCATCCATCGACCTCAAACCCATCCTATCCAGATGCTAAGTATGGGCAATTTGCGATATAGTTAGTGGATCCGCTATGTTTTATGCTGAGCTGAATCGGTCCATCATGACGTCACCTCTGCTCAACATCTCTCTAAGCAAATGGTAGCGTCTAAAAATATATTTGGAACGGTGATGAGATGTCAGTTCCTTTGCTTGTGCTATTGCCCCATTGTTATTGCAGAAGATAACTACGGGCTCCACAATGCTAGGCACCACACCCAACTTTTGGATGTAGTTTTTCGTCCAAATCGCTTTCTTAGCTGCTTCTGAATCTGCTCTGTATTCAGCTTCCGTGGTATCCTAATTGAAAATTTTCCAAGCAACCACACCACCATTCAGCTTAAATACAAACCCAATTTAGACTTGGAATCATTATCGTCAGATTGGAAGCTAGCGTCACTATAGCCTTCTAGTATTAATTCTCCACCACCGTAAATCAAGAACACATCTTTAGTCCTTTTTAGGTACTTAAGTATGGTCTTGACTGTGATCCAGTGCGCCTCCCTGGCACGTGCCTGATATCTGCTTCTCATGCTCAAAGCGTATGCGATATCAGGCCTGATGCATTGGATAACATACTGAATGCTTCCTACGAGTGAAGCATAGGGGATGTTCGACATCCTTTTGAGTTTCACATCAGTCTTGGGAGACTACTTCTTGGGCATCGTAATCTCATGCCTCATGGGAAGGAATTCTCGTTTTGAGTTCTCTATCTTGAATTTCTTCAAGACTTTCTCAATATATAAAGATTGGGTTAGTCCTAACATCCTTCTAAGAGGCCTCACCTATATCCTTCATGGAAAATTGTGTGTGCAATCATGCTTCAATGTAACCCAACATCTTGACATTCTTATAGACACAAGGATCGAATTCATTTTCGATGAAATCACAACCACATATAACTTCATCAAAACGTGTGTTCCAGCTTCCAGAAGCATGTTAACGAAACCGTTGAGAAATTCCGTTTTGACGTTCATCTGCCATATTTCATAGTCATACCATGTTACTATGATAAGCAGAATCTGAATGGACTTGGCCATGGCTACGGGCGAATAGGTTTCCTCAAAATCGACCCCGGGTCGTTGAGTGTATCCTTTTGCCACGAGCCTAGCCTTGAAAGTTGTAACCTCCCCCTCAGCTCCAAGGTTAAGTTTGTAGACCTATTTGCACCCAATAGATTTGTGACCTTTAGGTGGGCCTACGAGGGTCCAAAGTTGATTTAAACCCATCGAGTCCATTTCGGATCTCATGCCCTCAAGCCACTTATTCGAATCGATGTCCTACATTGCCTCTCCATATGTCCTTAGATCATTTTCCAATTGACTAGTCAGTCCCAAGAATCCATACCTGCCAGGATGTTGCGATTAGTCGACCTACGGAGGACTGCAACACTATCAGTGGGAACTATAGGCTCAAATGATCCTTTATTTTGCTCAGGTGTCTCACTTATTTCCTCAAGTAGCACCTCATCGAGTCGGTTATCCACGGCAAAACCCTTTTCCAAGACCACTGCGCTTCTTGTGATAAAAACCTTTTGATCATATGGATCATAGAAGTAGTATCCCGCAGGTTCTTTTGGATATCCGACGAACCTGCACAGACTAGACTTTTAGTCTAGTTTGTCTCTCACTAGCCTCTTGATGTATGCAAGATTATGCCATAGGTCATGTATTTGTAAAATGCAGGCTTGCCATGCCATATCTCATATGGAATTTGTGGCACCGTCTTAGATGGTGCCAAGTTAAGTAATTTGGCCACCGTCTCAAGAGCGTGACCCCAGAAGGAAAGGAAAAATTCAGTAAAACTCATCATAGACCGAACCATGTCCGACAGGGTTCGATTCCTCCTTTCAGCCACACCATTAAGTTGGGGCGTTCCAAGAGAAATCCATTGAGAGAGAATTCTATTCTCTTTTAAGTAATCAATGAATTCACGACTTAAATACTCTCCGCCTCTGTCTGACCGATTCATTTTACGGCCAATTTGATTCTCGACTTCAAATTTGTACTCCTTGAACCTTCCAAAAGTCTCAGACTTACACCTCATTAGGTAAACATAACCATATCGTAAGTGATCATCGGTGAAGATTATGAAGTACAAGTATCCTCCTGTAGCCGCAGTATTTAATGGTCTATAAAGGACTGTATGGATCAAATCCAAAAGACTGTTGGCAAGCGCACCTTGTCCAACAAAAGGCTTTTTGGTTATTTTCTCTTTTAGACAGGATTCTCAAGTTTGTAGGTTGTCCAAACTGTCTACCTCTAGACTCTTTGAGTCTACCAACTTCCTCATCCTATCTTTTGAGATATAGCCTAGCCTTGCGTTCCATAACTGTGGGTTTTCATGATTATCTAATTTTTATTTATGTTGGGTAGTCATAATCCAATTAAACTGTTGGAGAATATAAAGTCCATTGATTAATGTACCAAGCAGAAGAGAGTTATGATCAATCATCAAATAAAAATAATTTTTATCGATCGCAAATTTATAACCATCATTGTCTAAAACAGAAATGGAAATAATATTCTTGATCATGCTCGTTACATACTAACAGTCTTTTAATTGTATCCGAATATGATCACTAATGACTAAGTCGAGAGATGCCACGGCTTCTGTAGCGACGGTCTTCCCGTCGCCTAGCCTTAGAATTATCTCGTCCATACTTAGCCTTTTGCTTCTTTCCAACACTTGCAAGTTATTACAGATGTGAGCTCCATAGCCAGTATCCAACACGAAGAAGTAGAATTAGTTATCATATTCACTTCAATAACAAACATACCTGGGTTGGAGAGTAGTTGTGGGAACTCCTTCTTCCAATTCCCCTTTCTTTTGCAATGCATGCAGACATCATTTGCCTTCGACCGCTGAAAACCGCCAATTTTCCCTTTCCCTTTGACCATTCTCACAGGAGAATTGGGGGTGCTCAGAGCCCCTAGTAATGGATGTGACAGTTTTTCCCTTGCCCTTTTTCCTCTTCCAGCGTCAGGCCCTCTTGCCTTTCGCTTCGGAGGTTGAAGTCTCTCCTACCAATATTGCCGGTATAGACTTGTGGGGCATGGCCTCGTATTGCACTAGCATATTATTAAACACATGAATAGACTTCTCAAGTCCGTTCATGTTGTAGTTAATAATTAATAGGTCATAGGACGGAGGACGGAGGAAGTAATTGAAGGATCACGTCTATGTACGTATCATTGTCAAGCCCAGCTTTAAGGTCTTCGAGCTTCTCCACTGGGGATAATATCTTAACCCAGTGAATTTGTACAGATGATCCTTTGGCCATCTTGGTTGCGTAGAATGCTTTTGGCGGCATATCTACTATGCCTATCAGGAGCCGCATAAACTTCCTTCGTATGGAGCATTATCAAGCGAACATCATCCAGCATATCATATTACTTTTGGATGTCATTGGACATCAAAGCCAATATGATAATACGGACCCTGTGGTTGTCCTCAAGCCACTTCACCAACATGACACGTTCTTCGGGCCAAGACCCTTCCAGCAAGGCTATTGGGAGTGGCTGGTACAAAACATAGACCTGGTTTTCGAAATCTAGGACAATCCTCAGATTTTGCAACCAGTTGTTGTAGTTCGTGCCACTAAATTTGTTAATCTCTATTATCATTGGTTCTTAGACATTTTCTAGAAAATAGAAAATTAAACAGAAATCAGCAAATGATTGTAATGTTATAATTTAAGTTTTAAGACTTGGTCTTTAGTCTTTAACTCTCCCACTGTTTATACAAAAGCCCAACACTCTCAAGTGGGATTTCGAAAATAACATTTCCTAGTGTATTGGGATCCACAAGCGAATTTCTATGTCCCGCTTTTACGATTCACATGGCAAAAGCGTCGTTGGAGGTATCTAATACCATTCTCATTCCATGATATTCCCAAGATCTTTTGTCTCACCTCTTGTCATGATTCCTAGGACTCCAAGTGAATCATGTTGCTCGGTGTTATGCCCAACCCATCAACCAAATCACATTTCTTTCCTCGCACGCCCACGACTCGTGAGAAAGAAAAATGGTGAACATGTTCCTTTATTCACAATAATGGTCCAGCTTTCTTCTATCCTAAATGTGTCATGACTCGTAAGACCACACTTGGGTATCGGTAGCTTCTTCACCATATTCTTGTGGATGGAAGGCTTGGACGGATCAAAATCATTTTGATCGAAGTCCATTTTGGGCTTAATATTTAACTTGGTCCAACCAAGTGAGAGTTATTATTATGTTTTACACCAAGGCCTCATCACATATTAACATTGCATGCATAAATATCAAATATTTAACGTATTGTCTGCAAAGAAACCTAGCATACACCTGTTGGATGATCACGAGCCCAACCTATGCGACCCACTGAGCCCGCAGTGAGTATAAGGACTGTCTAAGGTAGCCCTATGCTATTACAAAATATTGTACCCATCAACATATAGATGGGTCTTGTGATACCTCCATGTGCCACCTTCTCCGTGGGCCTCCTTATCTGTCGACCTTCTTCTCCACGGGCTTGCTCAAAATAAAAACCTCACCAGAAATATCCTATACTACTCACATCATAATTTAAAAAGAAACCCCGATCAGAAATTGGGGGAGCACATTAGGAGGGAGATAGCTAGCCTTATTATTCCAAGGCTAAAAATGAGGAGGGAGAAATTACAATCATAAGGGCACACGGGCCCACTCAACAAAAATAAAAAGACATACATGCGGCTTTGGGCTCCGTGATCATCCATACACATTCATTCTCTCACATAATAACAATTAATCATGTTAAACAAGAAAATGAGTATCCCAGAAAAACATCGGGATATCCAATACCACGACAAACAATTATATGTAGAAAACAACAAGCTTAAAATTTACAATTCAAAGAGATGATGAAGCCCCGTGCATCAAATGCACACCAAAAACAACCAAATTAATTGCAGAAATTTAATTTTGGAAAAAGTCCAATTTTCTTCAAAATTAAACTAGCAAAAATTAATATTTTTCCAAAAAAATTGTGAAAAACGGCTCAGTGGTCGGCCGTCAACTACATCAGCAGCCCAACGGCCGCACTGCCTGTGCGCACCACACGCGCACGTGGTATCCACTGCTTACACACGCGCGCGCACTGGCTTCCAGTGCGCACGTTGGCCAGGCTGCGCACAGGCTCTCGCCCACTTCTAGAGTACCAATTTTCTTTTTATTTCCACACATTAAAGTGAAATTAAAAACAAGTATTTCTTAAAATAATTAAATCATCCAAAATTAAAAAAATTAAATAAGTTAATTTTCTCATATAATTATTTAAGAACAAGAAAAAAAAATATCATGCTTCAAAAGTCTTAAAAATCATATTATCATGCTTATTCACATAAAATCATAACTCCTACATCAAACTGGGCTCTGATACCACTTGAAAGCACCAAGAAATTTGAGTTGATCAGTCCAGAAACACGCAAGCAGAAGCGGTATCATAAAAATATGTAAATTAAAAATAAAACGTAATAAAAACATAATTCCAAGGGGTGTATTCTTAGAGTTCCTGAACGTTCGATATAGTTAGTAATACCACTAATAAAACTTAAACGGGGCTAATGGTAAAACAAAAATGAGAGGTACAAAAAAATCACAAATCAAGTATTACCTCTTTGACTAATTTACTTCGAGACTTCTTTGTTTGATCCGTTCACGCAAGACTGTAACATAGTAGCCCTCTAAAGATGCGTCCACAGCACACCGGAATTATGAATCCCTCAACTCAATTTGCTAAGTAAAAGAATTGGGAAGAAAAAGACACCAAGTGTGCTTCAGAGGAGGGGGCGGCCGAGTGGATTTCTTAGGGTAGGAAATTAATTTTGTTGTGTGTTATATATTCATTAGTCATTCCAAATAAGGGTGCTTCTGCTGATTTTATTTAAAATAAAATACAAGGCCCAAATAATTTTAATTAAATTGAATTTAATTAAATCCCACATAATTAAGTCCATGGTATATTTAATCTAATTAAATATATGAGACAATAAGCCTTTATTGTTTGATAAGTCAAACTTATTAAATAATAAGGGGAAGCCCAATATAAATTAATCCTATTAATTTATGCTTGGGCTCCTCCATCCAATGGATTCCTCTCATTTATACGTAATCCAATTACGTATGGAATTAATTCCCAATTAATTCCTCGTCCCTTCTTGGTGATTTGTGTGTGACTTTTTAGGTTCACCTTTCAAGTAGACTTTCGCTAGTGTCAAGCACTATTATTATTTAAATCTAATTTAATTAATAATTATCGATCAACCATTGATGAAGAAAGCCTGTCATCATGGATGGTCGTCTAACACCGATCCATGACACTAGAGACTAGGTGAATATCCATGCGAACTTCTAGGCTCCCGAGTCTATACGGGTATGGTCCTTCTATCTACCATCTCTCGGCCTTAGTTTAGGATATGAAATTGCATTTTCGTTCCATCCTAGAGTAGGCGTCTATGCTTAATACTTGATATCGTATTACGCCAAATTGCTTAACATAGGAACCTCTTTTCCTATTCGACCAATGACTGTGCTCACAGATTTGTAGAGCGCACATGCATCTCCAAGTGCATAGGAGGTACCTCTGTCACGTTTTGACAGCGGATGGATCTTCTTCTTGGAATTCATTGTCCTCGCTAGATGCTTTGACTGTAGTGGACAAGGCTTACAATGACCATGTCTGGGACATGATCACCTCTCGCACAAATCCAAAATACAGTCATCTCATGCACGTGACTACCGTGATTCCCCAAGTCTGAGGAATACTCCCGTACTATCAGAGCTGGGGATTCGAGTCATACTGATCAAGCCTCCAAGGCTTCCACATGACGATCCCTGCAAATCAGTTCAGTCAATTCGATACCTAGCCAATCGACCCACTTAGATCGCATATACGTCCCACGTCTATGGCCGATGAAACACGACACTCATCAAACAAAAGGGACTCTTAATGCAATTCTTCATAGGACACTCAAAGCCTATTCTCGAGGTACTCGACTTGGAACATTTCAAACCCAACTCTTGGCAGTTGGTTTCATGACCCTCATTCAATGCACAGTCCAACTGTTGCACGGTTATAAAAGTGGTCTATGCGCTTTGTTGTGATGGTTTAAAGTAATACAACGAACGTGTAATGAGCACAATAAATGAAATGCCAATAGCGAATGCTCATTTTATACACTGAATAATATTACATAGAATCGAGTTGTTGTTAGAATAGATTACATATACACTAATCTAATTGTCTTTTGGTCACATATTCTAACATGTCTCCGTCGTGGGACTGCACCTATATATATAGAGGGGGTGTTCCCTCCTGCTGGGGGTCTAGACACTACCTTTATTCTAAAAAAAAGTGGCGAAATATCTGGAGATAAGGCAAGATTCGATCTTATATTCAACTAATTGGCTCACAACCACACGTCTTTGCCTAGGAGGGGACCCCTTTCATGCTAGAACTTCTATTTTATGAGGAGTCCCTTCTAGGTTTAGGAGTCTTAGGTTTTGGGGGTGCCTTCCCTCTTTTGGGTTGTCCTAGTTGCTGGGGGCTCCTCCTAGGGCTGATACGGTCCAATGTGGATGCTGACCTCGGAATTGATGAGGTGCGTTTAGGAGAGTGAGATGCCACGTGGGAGAGTGGGCTACCACGTGTATGGGCCTTTTAGGCCGAATATGTCTAGAGCTTGATCGAGTCTGAGTAGGAGTATGCCTTCAATTTTCTCCCTTTGCCAATCTGATTTCTGAGGGACGCCCCTCAAGGCCGCCTATCAAGTGTTCTTGGGTGTGCATGACTTGGGCCTCCTAGGATGTTATGGACCTCTCGTTTCTTTCTTCTTTTTTTGGATCGCTTGGATCTCTTTGGGCTAATTTATTTTTATGCACATTAATACAAATCATGCATGGCATAGGTATGTACAACAGTGTTTTTTTTTTGTAACAAAATTGAGTAAAATATTTCAATACTATTGTTGTTTCTCACCAACTTTAATTTATATTTTTAATAAACTCAAAATTAAAATTATTTTTTTCCTCTTTCGCCATACTCCATATTTCTTTCTTTTTACGGATTCTTAGTTTTTCATCCTTCACACCACAATTATTTCTTTTTACTATTTTTTATTTACTTCAACTCACACCATAATTCTCTTTTATACATTCACAAAAATTGTGTTCCAATATAACTAATGTATATGAAAATACCTTCAACAAGATAATTATTTCTATTAAAATCATAGAACTTTTTGCTGTGGAAAAATAATTTTTTATCATTTAATAATATTAAAATTATCATTTGATTTATCGATAATCTTTTTCTTTTCTTTTTTTATTTCATAGTGAACTAATATTGAAATACGTATTATTATTTCGATATTGAAATGCGTGTATTTGACGATATACTCAAAACCTGCATCATAGAGATGGACTCTCCTAAAACTCTCTTCTCTCACACACACTAGCACACCTACACTCTCACACACCTCAACCCTCACGCACGGCACTCTTGGAGACGATGGTGAAGCTGAGGTGGAGGACTCCAGTGAGGCCGCTTTATGAGGCGAGTTCCATCAGGGAGAGGATGAAATTGGTTTCTTGATTACTACTGCGACTGACCGCCGCAAAAACACCCCAGGCGAGCTTGGAACCGAAAATAATTGGGTCGTCCTTGCAACTGAGGAGCACCATGTTCCTGCCATTCGAATATTGTCGCCGGTTGGCTCGGATGACGTTTGTTCTTCTTTCGAAATTGTACAATTCTTGACACTGGCTTATAGGATTGTTGATGATGGAGATGTTGCCTCCCTAACGGCGCTGGAAACTTTTAAAAAGAAGTGGGAATTGCGATATGGTCCAATTTGGTCGTGCCATGTTTTGGCAGTGTGTTTGGCGCGAGGATTGCGCATGGCTCGCCGGGCCCCATACCAGCAAGACTTGGGTGCGACTTCGTCTCCACCAGCCCTTGCGCCCGCTTCTTTGATTCCGTCATTTTCTGCTGTGCAGACAGCAAAAACGGACACTATTACTGTGGTTGAGTCCCTGTCGGTTTCTGTTTTAATGCCGGTGGTGGCCTGTTCGATGATGGATGTTGCTGTGTCACCAGTCCATACGCTGTCGATGATAGAAACTATTTCTGCTACGCTATCAATGATGATTGTTTCTACTGTTGCTGTTGTGCCACAACCTGTTATGCATCAATGGTGGGTTTGCCTCCCGTGACAGCCGCTGTACATGTGCAGCCCTTGACGCAGACCGGACTTTTTGTCAGTAACATTCCCCTTCATTTTTGCTTGAATATTCCTAATGTTAGTGACAAAATTGCAGATGCATTCCATAATTCGACCCCTAAAACTTTGTAATATGTTTCCCCATCGAAGCAAAATTAAGAGATTGTTATTCGTCCTACGTTGAAAACTATTAGAAATGGGTTACGTCGATGGAATTCCAAGGCGATTGGATATTTTCTGGGTAAACGTCCTTTTTTCCATCACCTTAATGACTACGTTAAATCCATATGGCCATTGTTGATTGATGTTACAGTAACTTCAAATGGATTTTTCTTCTTCCGATTTAAGACGATTGTGGCAATGGAGGAGATCATTGAGGGGGGCCCATGGTTGTTCCAAGGGCAATCCATAGTCTTGCAAAAGTGGGAACCAGGCATGGTGATGCGAAAATTGAAACACACACAAGTTCCGATGTGGGTTCAATTTCAAAACCTGCCAATGGAATTGTGGACTAATGAGGGATTGAGTTTGGTGGCAAGTGGAATAGGACGGCCGCTCTATCAGGATGCGATCACTAGAGCATGCACGAGACTGAATTTTGCTCGTGTGTGTGTTATGCTTGATGTTACTATGAAATTACCAAAGCATCTTGTTGTCATGTCTTCGACTGAGGAGAGGGGGGAAGTCGCATGTAAAGTTGATGTAGAATATGAGTGATTCCCTCCAAAATGCACCACTTGTATGAGCTTTGGACATGTAATGAATGATTGTCCAACCAATAAAGTTTCGAAGCCCTCGATTTCAGTGTATGTTCAACGTGCTCGGCCTCAAACAATTGTGGCAACTTCGGTTTCACATATACCGCCTTCGCCTTCTCCAGAGGTTGAGGTAGCTATGGATGATAGCATGGGGGTCCCTAACACGGGAAATAGATGTGATAATGGTAAGAAAATTGTGATGCATAATACTTTTGATGCACTAACCTACCTTAATACTCGGGGCCCTAACAGATGCAACCCCTCATCTAGTAATCCATGTTGAATTTAGCTATATGGAATGTAAGGGGACTCAACAGGCGAAACCACCAACTTGCAGTCTCCTCCTTGGTTGAGGAAACACAGGTCCAAGCGACTAATGCAGTATGTATCCCGCTTGCTACCCTTCCTCCTTGGAAGTGGTTTACTAATTATGTGAGTTGTGGGAATCGAATATGGCTTGCATGGAATGATGATTTACTTGTTGTCACTGTTATGGATATTGGTGCCCAATATATCCACTGTCGTGTCCGTATGAGGAAGTGCATAGTGTCTATACTATTACGATTGTATATGGAGCAAACAATATTAGTGCCCGCCGTTGGTAGGCACTTATTATGCTTACAGGGCAGTGTTCTGAGGAGATGTGGTGGTAGGAGGTGATTTTAATGTGGTGCGCGATTCTAGTGAA
This sequence comes from Sesamum indicum, assembly GCF_000512975.1. Classification (NCBI taxonomy): domain Eukaryota; kingdom Viridiplantae; phylum Streptophyta; class Magnoliopsida; order Lamiales; family Pedaliaceae; genus Sesamum; species Sesamum indicum. The sequence goes on from NC_026151.1 coordinate 473,056, forward strand.
GTATGTGGCCAGGCAAGTGACAACCGACTAGCTAGTGATGAGTGTAATGATTATATCGTGCATACTTGCTTGCTCTCTTTACCTATGCAAGGATAACGGTTTACGTGGCACAACTGTAGCACTGATTCCCATAGTTTATGGAAGCGATTGAACCGAATGACATGTGGGTGATGAGATGGCCAAGGGCTTCCTACATAAGCCTCACACCACATTCTACCGGTTATTCGTTCCTTGTTCTTAGAGGGGACACCCAACAACAGTTGGGAGGTATATTTTGTTTTGATAACTATCTTGCTTTATACTCCCAGTTTATTCCTAGTGTGCAGAATATTTGACGGCATCATATTGTGGGACTTTCAATGTACTCAGTTGTGCGTATACTCAAAGTATTAAAGCCCGTGCTCTGACAGTAGCGATGGAATAAGGGGGATTTGTCACGTAATGTTCGGCTAGCCAAGGATTTTCTTGATGGCTCAGCAATTACTCAGCATGGAACGACATAATTCTCTGCTCTTGTCGCTTGATTATTGTTGCAGATATATGCACAAGCGGTGCAGCTTGAGCACGTTATGCTTCAGTAGCGTGCCAAGATGCAATGGATGAAAGGAGGAGATCAATGCTCGCGAGTATTTTTCCAAAAAATTGCGCAGCGCCATACAAAATGCCAATTTTTTCCAAATTGATGATGAGCTTGGCCATACCCGTACGGATTACTAGGAGTTTATTGGGTTCTATGGCAATTTGATGGGAGGCGAGCGAAGCAGAAGGTTTCTAGACCTTCTGGACCTACGTTAGTGGGTACGCCACATTGTGACCAATGAAGAGACTCGGATGATGATGCGCCTGGCATCAGATGATGAGGTTAAAGTGGCTAGATTTAATACTGCAGCTGATGAAGCCCTTAGGCCGGATGGGTATACCTCGGGATTTTATCAAGCCACGTGGCCTATTGTGGGTGCTGAAGTGAAGCATGTTGTTCGGAATTTCTTCACCACTGGCTGACTCTTGAGACAGGTGAATGCTATGGTTCTGACTCTCATCCCCAAGGTACACAATCCTACATGTGTATCTGACTTTAGACCGATTGCTTGTTGTAATGTTTTGTATAAAGTTATTACTAAAATCATTGTGGAAAGAATGAGTTTAGTGATGGATAAACTTATTACTCCAGCGCAGACAGCCTTTGCTCCGGGTCTATTAGCGATAATATACTACTGGCGCAGGAGCTTTATATAGGGTATAATCAACAGCGCGGACCACCTCATTGTGCCCTTAAGGTAGATATACGTAAGGCATATGATACAGTTGAATGGGATTCCTCATTGCTACCTTGCAGCTCTTTGGATTTCTTGACAGGGTTATTCATTGGGTGAAAAAATGTATTACTACTACCTCATTCTCTGTTGGGATTAATGGACAACCATATGGTTTCGTCGCTGGTGCTCGGGGTCTTCGTTAAGGAAACCCCATGTCTCCATATTTATTTGTCTTGATTATGGAGGTTTTGAATCTTATTTTGCAACAACTAAGTGATCAAGATAGGAGGTTTGTTTTTCATTGGAGATGTGAGCAGCTGAGATTGGTTCAGCTTGAATTTGCTGATAACCTATTGTTATTCTATCGGGCTGAGTCAGAGTCCGTACGAGTGCTTAAGCAGGGACTTGATTTATTTGGGGATTTGTCCGACCTTCGAGTCAACTCCCAAAAGAGTAACTTTATTATCTCACGGCCAGCTATGGGGAACCAGGATTTGTTGATTGACCAACTCCGTCCAAGAGGACTTCTGTCAATGAAATATTTGGGACTTGCTCTTATCTCATCACGACTCACTATTTCGAATTGCCGACCCTTACTGTTAAAACTGGATCAGCGCATCAAAGGATGGGAGGGCATGTCTTTAGTATCTATTCTTACTGCCCCTTAGTCTCCGGACTTTTATTCACTATTATATTGAGATGGAACCACTTTTTCGCTATGGCGCAATCCTTGACATGATCTTGGTCCACTCATCCAGCAGTTCCCGCAGGGCCCTCGACCTACAAAAACTATGGAGACTCAAAAAGTTACGGTTCTCCTTCTAGATGAGAAATGGTGTTGGCCCTCTTTCACTGACATTCACTCCCTAACAGCTCTTGCATTCCCTTCCATCCATCCATAGAGGGGCTGATCGTATCTTTTGGCGGTCAAGTGATACACAACTAACAGTTGCTATGATGATTCATCCACTACGGGGTGAAGGGCCCAAGGTAGGCTGGTCTTCACTATTGTTGGGCCGCTTCAAAACCCCTAGACATGCTTTTGTGTTATGGCTGGCGATCCTTGGTAAATTCTCTACTATGGATAAGCCTTGGTTGGCTCATTTTAATAGGTCCTTCGTACACTGTTCTAATGGTGCTGATGAGACCCATGATCATCTATTTTTTCGTAGCAGTTATTCACGTGGCTGCTTGAGGGTGATTCGACGCACACTTCGATTCGATCGGCCAAACCGAGCTTGGGCTACTGACGTCTTATGGACTGCTCGCAGATGGAGAGGCAAATACTATGTTTCTACGGCCTACCGCGCTCTTTTGGCCTCATGCATGTACCATATCTGGCGTGAGCGCAATATTAGGCAATTTGATGGAGTTCATGGAAATACACACACTGTGGGTGCGCTGATTGTTCAACATGTGTAGCAGAGGATTCTTAGTGTAGAATTACCTACTACTATTAGCACTTGTGCATTTTACCTCTTATGGCGGATTCCTTGGCCTGTCGAGAAAAGCCGCTTAGATAAACAAGTTATATTGTACTATTGTACTTATTTTTACTTAATGAAATTATCTTTACTGAAAAAAAAATAAAATAAAATGCGTGTTGTTACTCATTACAAATTTAGCAATTTCTCTTTTTGCTTCATTTATTCGTATGTTGCTGTTTCTTGTGATTTTTGTAATTGATTGTTTCTTATATTTAGTAAAAAAACTTAAATGTATAAAAGTTTATGATGTTTATTTTTACTCCAAAAGATTCTTCAAACTTTTATTCAAATAATTATTCTTTTCTTATTATTTAAATTTAGACAAGAGTATAATATTTCATCTTTATTAAAGATTTTGACAGATTTTTTTGAAGTACAATCACATTTATTGTTAGGCTTAAATGCAATTACTGTCCCGTATCTATAGGGTAGTGGAAAAACAAGAACCGTATGAACACGGTCGTAATTTATGCCCTGTATCTATCAAATTGTGCGCGATTTATGCCCTTTGGCCAGATTATGACCTTTTTGCCCTTCTAGCTAGATTTTAACCCTAGTCCATTTTATACTCCTAATTAGACCCAACATGCTTCTGAAATAGATTAAGACCACATAAATTCATACCTTGCTTTGACCGCATGGTTTCGGAGTATTCCAAGTCCTCGATTTTACAGACTTCTTCCAACCACACTACCGTAGCAGATGGTTTCCAGGTATTTGGCTCCTTCAGCAACCAACAGCACAACCCTATTTCGTTTCCTACCTTAGGGTATAAAAGGAACTCTAATATAGGAACTTAATAGAATTTTGAAAAAACAAGTTGAACAGAAGCTTTGTTTTTATTGAAGAAATATAGATAATATTACATAGATATTATTCCTCTTTGGAGGAGATAACTATTTAGCCTCTCATGGTGTAGAGGACTTGACTTGTTGGGAAAACCCCCATAAACTGGAAGATTAAAATATTACAGGAGATTGAAAAAGACTAAAAAGTCTAATGCTTTGAAGAGTAGGAGAAGTTTTTCTGATGATCCCCTTCTGCTTCCTTGCATCATTATTTATAGGCGTTCGCGGATTTGAAATTCGGACTTCAAACTTATTTTGTGATGACGTCATTGCGTTCGTCATCGCCTTGTGATTTCCAGCTGTCTGTCATAATGGTTTTCCAGTCACATGATTTCCAGCTGGCTGCTTTGCTGACTGTTGGCTTTTGTTGTTTTCTGTCGATAGTCTTATCCTCTCGATTTTTTACAACTTTTACTTCTCTTGGTAAAATTTTTTCTCTGTCCCTTATCTTGATCTAGTTCGAGTTTATTTTTCGTAACCCGAATCTTTGTCCCAAACAGGGGCTTTCTTGTTTCTCGCAGCAAGGGCACAGATGGTTATGCCATTGCCCAACATGCAACATGTTGCACGTCTTCATCCTTGTGGCTTCGGTTGCTGGTAGCTTATTTTCCAGATTAACATTCTCTTTTTTTTGAATAAGCTTTCAGCAAACTCCGTGTTTTTTCCATCTCTGTTAAAAGGAATGATCCATTCATTTTGTTTGAGAAAATCTTGAATGGATATTTGACTTTGTCCATCTCTGTTAGACAGACCATAGTCCCCAAGCTCTCCTGGTAGAGATACTATCTTCACTAATGGTTGATACCACGAGAGCTTCTCTTGAGGCAGCTTTGATTTTGTTGAAAGCTACCAATCTGGTATCTGCATGTAGCACCCCCTTTGCTACAAGGGTTATATCTACCCTAAACGTCATACTTATAATAATCCCTGTGTTTATATATATAAATGCACATAATCATCTAATCAATATGCATACGTAATCACGACGTCATAACGACATAGTCAACCCACAACATCACATATATACAAATGAAACACCATAGGTGATCCACCACAGTTGATCTCTACGCCTATGTTCTCTTTGTACAAACAAAATAAGATTTGTACTCTAGCTGGCAAAGAGGAGAAAACAGCATATTGGCCCAACCTGCCTGAGTATAGTGCGTAGACCTATTCTTCAACAGTCAGACACCTCAAAGTCTACTCTTGAAAGAGAATGTCAACAGAGAGATGAGTCTGCCACTCAGTAAGTAAATAATCAGTCCTACCTATATATGTATATCAAACACAGCCCAAACAAGACAAGTAGGCAACATGCATGGATTACAGTCAATTTAATTCCAACACAATCAATTGTAGTACACCACATAGCTATCTCACAATAAAATAATCAATTAAATTTTCTTTTTCCTAGTTTGCTTACCAGAAGGTGATATCGTGTTTTTTCCGTCAACTGAATCTCACCGTTATATAAATTTAAGTGAATCCCCTTGACAGCCGGCTCATCAATCTCATTTCGCATCATAGCTCGTTTGAATTCGCATCATAGCTCTTTTATTTCGCATCATAGCTCTTTTCACATCACATCTTTTTCATATCGCATTAAAGCTCTTTTCATTTCATTTCGTCTTATAGGCTTTTCAACACATCAAGGGGTATTCACGCCACAATATATATTCAATTTCCACCACTCCCTGATTTTCATATATCACCATTCTTGTAAACAACTAGTAGCGTAAAACAATGTATCAATATATTCTCATTCTTAGACACTCATAACACATCAAACAACAAACATAATATTTCAATGTACATTCTCATTCCATGTACACAATATCATCAATCAAATCAAATCATTCACCATTCATATATTTTCAAATAAATCATATCAGCTTGAACCACAAATTCAAATAACAGTAAAATCACAATTATAGATACATATATAGATAATACTAATTATTTACTTACCTCAACCTCACAACGTTTCTTTTTACTCAATCGTTAATTTTCAGTCCTTTCATCTCATCCCCGTATCCTATAATGAGTTATACCACATACAATTAATATATCGAGAATATCGTAATTTCTATTAAATACAATATTAAATATTATTCGTACGATTTCCAAATTCTTTAATATTCCACTTCTATCGAAGTACAAATCTTCATTTTTCCTCTTTATTAACACACCATTTATTAAATATAATTCTCGGAATATTTTTATGAATTTTCTATCAATTTCTCGCTATTATACTCTTTAATTGAACAATAATATATATAACTGCGTATTTGGTTAACAATTCCGATGGAATTGTATAAATTGCCTATAGCAACATTCAAATCTAGTAAATCTAATAATCTAATTAACCAACGATATCATTTTTAAATCCGATTATATATTTAATTTGACACTATTTTAAATAGTCAAAATCGTAAAGTACTTCGATTAAATAATATATCACTTAATATAATCAATATTTAATAAATAAACTAATTAAATAATATAATTATATAAATTAATATAAATTAAAATCAATATTTCATACCTCAGATGTCGCCGAAATTGTGTGTGCGCGCATGTATATTGTAATGTGTGTGTGAATGTGATTGTCCATGTGTGTATTATAATTGAGAAAGAGAGGAGAGAGAAGTGGGTGGGGTGGCCGCCACTGTCAAAATTGTCCCAAAATATTATAACGAACTCCGATTTTTATCGTTTAAGTTCTATTATATCCCAAATTTAATTTATAATTTATTTATTAATCAAATTTAAATTTTTAATAATTACCAATTAGTCTCCCAATTATATATTATAATTTTTGGGGCGTTACAATTCTCCCCTCCTAATAAAAATTTCATCCTCGAAATTTAACTTTCTTACCGGCTCAGGGAATGAATATGGGTATTTTTCTCTCATGTTCTCCTCAACTTCCCAAGTGGCTTCCCTTGGAGAGTGATGACTCCACTTGACCTTCACCATTGGTATTTCTTTATTCCTCAATTTCTTTATACTCCGGTCCAAAATTTCTGTTGGCTCTTCTACATATGTCAATCCCTCTGATATCTCCATCTCTGGCTCATGCAAAATATGACTAGGATCGGATCGGTATCGCCGTAGCATAGAAACGTGAAACACGTCATGTATCTGCAATAATTATGTCGGTAATGCTAATCGATAGGCTAGTGGTCCAACTCACTCCAGAATTTCATATGGCCCAATATATCGCGGACTCAGCTTTCCCTGCTTCCCGAATCTCAGTATTCCTCTCCATGGTGACACTTTTAGAAAAACTTTTTCGCCTACCTCGTATTCCATCTCTCTGCGATGCTTATCGACGTAACTCTTCTCTCGATCTTGTGCTGCTTTCAAACACTTTTTAACTGTTTTTATTTTGTCCACTATTTCTTGAACTAAGTCCGGCACTCCAAGCTGTCTCAATCCCTCAATATCCCAACAGATCGGGCTTTGGCATTTTCTTCCATACAAAGCTTCATATGGAGCCATACCAAAATTGGAATGAGAACTATTATTATAAGCAAATTCCATCAGTGGTAGATGATCATCCCAGTTTCCTCTGAATTCAATTACGCAGGCTCTCATCATATCTTCCAATGTCTGAATCGTTCTTTCTGACTGTCCATCTGTCTGAGGATGAAATGCTGTACTGAAATGCAATTTTGTACCTAGAGCTGTTTGCAAGCTTCCCCAAAAATGAGAAGTAAATCAGGATCTCTATCAGAAACTATAGAGGTAGGAATACCATGTAATCTCACAATCTCTGAAACATATAATTCGGCGATCTTATCCAAGGAATCATTTTGACGAATTGGCAAGAAATGTGCTGATTTAGTCAATCTGTCAACAATCACCCAAATAGCATTATGTCTTCTGAACGTACGTGGTAACCCAATGACACAATCTATAGTAATCTTTTTCCACTTCCATTCAGGTATAGATAAAGGATGAAGTTTACCAGCTGGTGCTTGGTGTTCTGCTTTTACCTGCTGACAAGTTAAACATTTCGCTACGAACTCTGCCACATTTTTCTTCATTGTTGGCCACCAGTAATAGGGTCTCAAATCCCGATACATCTTGGTACTGCTAGGATGCATAGCATATTGCGCGTAATGCGCCTCGTGCATAATTTCCATTCTCAACTCCTCTACGTTCGGCACGCATATACATTTTCCATTTAACAATGTACCATCTTCTTGGATTATAAATTGATCGCTCTTTCCTTTTGGCACCTTGGCTTTCATCCTCTGTAGATATGGATCTCTAGCCTGTGCATCTTTAATTTTATCCTTGAGGGAGGGCTTCACTTGTATAGTAGCCAGTAGAATATCACCACCAATGCTAAAGTGTACATCCATAGCTCTAAGGGCAGTCAAATACTCCATGTTATAGCAGATCATACCCGTAAGTTGGTCCACCGTCTTTCTACTCAAAGCATATGCTACAATGTTTACCTTCCCGGGATGATAATCAATGGTGCAGTCATAATCTTTCAAAAGTTCCATCCACCTTCTTTGCCTCAAATTCAACTCTTTCTGTGTTGGGATATACTTTAAACTTTTGTGATCTGTAAATATTTGAAACGTCTCCCCGTATAAGTAATGCCTCCAAATCTTCAATGCATGTACTATGGCTGCTAACTCCAGATCATGAGTCGGATAGTTCATCTTGTGTGGCCTCAACTGCTTCGAAGCATAAGCTATAACTCTCCCATGCTGCATCAAAACACACCCAAGTCCTTGTCGTGAAGCGTTAGTAAATACAACATATTCTCCATCCCCAGACGGCAAAGCAAGGATAGGTGTTGAAGTGAGTCTCTTCTTCAACTCCTCAAAACTCTGAGCACATTTTTCATTCCAATTAAATGGTGCATTTTTCTTCAACAAGTTCGTCAGAGGTTTTGCGATTATAGAGAAGTTCTTTACAAATCTTCTATAATAACCAGCCAATCCCAGAAAACTCCGGATCTTCGACACATTTTTAGGTGGTTCCCATTCTAAAATAGCCTTAACTTTTGCTGGATCAGGCTGTACCCCTTCTTTGGAAACAACGTGCCCCAAAAAAGCAATTTCCTCCATCCAAACCTCACATTTACTGAATTTACCGTACAACTGTTTCTCTCTCAGGATCTGTAAAATTATTCGTAAATGTTGTTCATGTTCCTTGGGACTACATGAATATATTAAAATATCATCAATAAACACAATCACAAATTGATCAAGGAATGGTTGTAACGTCTTGTTCATCAGAGCCATGAAAGCTGCAGGGGCATTCGTCAATCCAAATGGCATAACGATAAATTCATAGTGGCCATACCTAGTCCTGAAAGCTGTCTTTGGGATCGACTCTTCCTCAATCCGTAGTTGCCAAAATTTTAGAGAGTGACACCCTTTAGCTGAATCAAGCAGATCGTCAATCCGTAGCAGAGGATATTTGTTCTTGATTGTGATTCATTTTAACTTTCATAATCGACACATAATCTCATACTCCCATCCTTCTTCTTTACAAATAATACTGGTGCTCCCCATGGTGAAATACTAGGTCGGATGAACCCTTTATCCAATAGCTCTTCTAATTGCTTCTTCAATTCTTACAATTCTGACGGAGCAATTCTAAACGGTGCAATTCAAATAGGTGCCGCCCCAGGAATAGTATCTATTTCAAAGTCTACTTCTCGATGAGGTAGTAGTCCAGGTAATTGATCAGGAAAAACATCAGGAAATTCCCTCACCACTGGAAGGTCTAATACACCCGGACTAACTTTCATGGTATCGTGCACACTAGCTAGGTACGCCTCACACCCATCTTTAATTAGATTAAAAGCAGCCACAGCAGAAATTAAGCAGTTAGGTATCACTTTTCTTTCCCCCAGTATAACTGTCTTCATCTGCCCATTGACTTCAACCATCACCTCTTTTGTTTGACAATCCACTAGAGCATGATTACTAGCTAACCAGTCCATCCCCAGGATGACATAAAATTCCCTAAGGTCTATTACAACCAGATCTGCATATAAATTAACATCCTCCACCACTATTGGACAGGATCTCACCACCGTATTCACTAATACAAACCCACCAGTAGGCATAGACACATATAAATCATGTCCAAATGGTTCTATTTTAGCATGTACATGAGATGCAAAATCACGTGATATAAATGAACAAGTAGATCCTAGATCAATCAATACATGTGCACTAGAATCGCAAATAGAGAAGGAACCAGTGATAACCTCGGGTGCCGTAGGAGCTTGTTCTTTTGTGATTACATACACCCTGGCTTGTGGTTGAGACTGACTACTTTGTCCTGTTGACGTCATGGAAAGATTCCCGCTACCTCGACCACTTCTACCTCGTCCTCTGCTCGTACCTGCCCGTTGTGTGTTTTCCCCCACATTGCTAAACTCTGAAGTCTGAGGTCTTCTAGAATTATCCCTCCATGTAGGACAGTCCCTGATAATGTGTCCTGGTTGATGGCAACGATAACATACAATTGGTTGAACTCCCCAACATTCACCAATATGTCTCTTACCACAGTTAGCACAAGAGGGAATAGATCTTCCACTGAACGATCTGGCTGGACCTTGTCTTGCTCCAGATCTAACCGAAGTAGGCCCGCCTCTACTCGAGAACATTGAAGGAGACCTGCTAGTTTGACCCACTCCTCTGCCTCTAAACCAACCTCTCTGCGGACCAGAGCCCCTAAAGGAAAATGCACCACTCTGTCCCTTGTAGGATTCAGGTTACCCGTTAATTTCTTTCGTTTAGCTTCAGTAGAACTCCTTTCAATTGACGTCTCTTCTACCCTCAGTGCCGCTTCCAGCAGTGCACCATAACTTGGAGGTTTGATTGCTATTTTCTCCCGAATCTCAAGTCTCAACCCCCTTTCAAATCTATCTCTTCTCAATTCATCGGCACTCACTTCTTCTGGGGCATATTTTGACAATCTCACAAATTGCAGTTCATATTCAGCAACAGATAACTCATTCTGCTTTAATTCCAGGAATTCAACTTTTTTACGGTTTCTGTAGACTGGTGGAGTATATTTGGGAGCAATTTCTTTCAAAAAGTCATTCCAAGTCAAAGTGGCTGGTTGGTTCCTGCTCCCTGGGACTGTTTCCCACCAACCTAAGGCATCTTTTTCCAGTAAGGACACTGCATACCTCAACTTTTGCTCAAAAGTACACTCAATTTTGTCCAACACCCTTTCCGTGTTCCTCAGCCATTCCTCTGCTTCGACAGGGTCAGTTGTACCGTTAAATACCTTTGCCCCCTGTCTCCTCACTATTTCATAATTTTTATCAATAACTGTATCATGTGGTTGTGATTGTGGCGATGGAGCCATCCTCTGCATCATTTCCATAAAGTGTTGCACAAAAGGGTTTATTTCTGGTTGTGGGGCATTTCTATTTTCAAATTCTAACCCCTGATGTTCTGATCCTGAATCATGACCCTATACAGACTCAATTGACTTAGTTGGGCCAGCAGCGTTTTCTCTTGACGATTCCATCCTATATAAAATACACACATGTGAGTAGATTCCTAACATATACACCTTAAGTATAAAATAACATTTCATCTACTATCCCAAGAAAATCTAATCCCTGCTCTGATACCACCTAATGTAGCACCCCCTTCGCTACAAGGGCTATATCTACCCTAAACGTCATACTTATAATAATCCCTGTGTTTATATATATAAATGCACATAATCATCTAATCAATATGCATACGTAATCACAACGTCATAACGACATAGTCAACCCACAACATCACATATATATAAATGAAACACCATAGGTGATCCACCACAGTTGATCTCTACGCCTATGTTCTCTTTGTACAAACAAAATAAGATTTGTACTCTAGCTGACAAAGAGAAGAAAACAGCATACTGGCCCGACCTGCCTGAATATAATCCGTAGATCTATTCTTCAACAGTGAGACACCTCAAAGTCTATTCTTGAAAGAGAATGTCAACAGAGGGATGAGTATGCCACTCAGTAAGTAAATAATCAGCCCTATCTATATATGTATATCAAACACAGCCCAAACAAGACAAGTAGGCAACATGCATGGATTACAGTCAATTTAATTCCAACACAATCAATTGTAGTACACCACATAGCTATCTCACAATAAAATAATAAATTAAATTTCCTTTTTCCTAGTTTGTTTACCAGAAGGTGATATCGTATTTTTCCCGTCAACTCAATCTCACCGTTATATAAATTTAAGTGAATCCCTTTGACAACAGGCTCATCAATCTCATTTCGATCGTAGCTCTTTTCAATTCGCATCATAGCTCTTTTATTTCGCATCATAGCTCTTTTATTTCGCATCATAGCTCTTTTCCCATCACATCTTTTTCATATCGCATCAAAGCTCTTTTCATTTCATTTCGCCTTATGGGCTTTTCAACACATTAAAGGGTATTCACGCCACAATATATATTCAATTTCCACCACTCCCTCATTTTCACATATCACCATTCTTGTAAGCAACTAATGGCATAAAACAATATATCAATATATTCTCATTCTCAAACACTCATAACACATCAAACAACAAACATAATATTTCAATGTACATTCTCATTCCACGTACACAATATCATCAATCAAATCAAATCATTCACCATTCATATATTTTCAGATAAATTTTATCAGCTTGAACCACAAATTCAAATAACAGTAAAATCACAATTATAGATACATATATAGATAATACTAATTATTTACTTACCTCAACCTCACAACGTTTCTTTTTACTCAATCGCTAATTTTCAGTCCTTTCATCTCATCCCCGTATCCTATAATGAGTTATACCACATACAATTAATATATCGAGAATATCTTAATTTCTATTAAATACAATACTAAATATTATTCGTACGATTTCCAAATTCTTTAATATTCCACTTCTATCGAAGTACAAATCTTCATTATCAGCTTGAACCACAAATTCAAATAACAGTAAAATCACAATTATAGATACATATATAGATAATACTAATTATTTACTTACCTCAACCTCACAACGTTTCTTTTTACTCAATCGCTAATTTTCAGTCCTTTCATCCTATCCCCGTATCCTATAATGAGTTATACCACATACAATTAATATATCGAGAATATCGTAATTTTTATTAAATACAATATTAAATATTATTCGTACGATTTCCAAATTCTTTAATATTCCACTTCTATCGAAGTACAAATCTTCATTTTTTCTCTTTATTAACACACCATTTATTAAATATAATTCTCGGAATATTTTTATGAATTTTCTATCAATTTCTCGCTATTATACTCTTTAATTGAACAATAATACATATAACTGCGTATTTGGTTAACAATTCCGATGGAATTGTATAAATTGCCTATAGCAACATTCAAATCTAATAAATTTAATAATCTAATTAACTAGCGATATTATTTTTAAAATCCGATTTGATATTTAATTTGACACTATTTTAAATAGTCAAAATCATAAAGTACTCCGATTAAATAGTATATCGCTTAATATAATCAACATTTAATAAATGAACTAATTAAATAATATAATTATATAAATTAATATAAATTAAAATCAATATTTCATACCTCAGATGTCGCGGAAATATTGCAGAGCTGGTTATGCAAAAGTATGTGTGTGAATATGAATTCACACACACACATGTATATATTTTTTTAAGTGGGGGGGTTGAGGCGGTGCCACCTCCCCCCCCCCCCCCCCTCTTTTTTTTTTTTTTTTTATATATTTTATACATTTGATAATTATCCATTGTGTCCTTTCTAATTTTCTAATGAATATAATTTGCCTCAAAATATTTTTATGAACTTCAATTTAATTGTCCCAAAATATTATAACGAACTCCAATTTAATTCGTTCAAGTTCTATTATATCCCAAATTCAATCTATAATTTATTTATTAATTAAATTTAAATTTTTAATAATTTCCAATTAGTCTCCCAATTATATATTATAATTTTTGGGGCGTTACACTGCAGCTTCATGAAATGGAATGCTAGATGAGACCCCTTTCCTGCAGTTTCTGGAGCTACTGAAACAAATTTGATCTCCAGAACATCGCCTCTCCTCAAGTGGGGGTTGTTTTGCTATGAATCAAAGACCGCCCAACTAATCACTCCAGAAGTTTTGAAATTCCTAGAAAACTCGGTGACATAGTATGAACTGAAGCAAGAGCTCCAAGATGATACCATTCTCTAACATCTTCTGGTTTAGATCCTTCTAACATCCAGACTCTGTTATATTTTCCAGACGTTTCAATTATGGTCTTGTCTGGGTTCACTCCTTTGCGGGAAATTAATTTTTCCCACATACGCTGATAATCCTGCCAAGCAGAAGAAGACATCAACTTGTTAGTATTAGCCTTACAGGTACCTATCATTGGCCTAAGGCTAATCTCTCCCTCTTTTACCCCAGAGGTGCTGGGTTGACTTGAACCTACAGGAGTTTGCACTTCTTGTGATTCAATATTTGTCGTTTTACCAGAGTCTGATGATGGCCTTGTGCAATCGGTACTTGAATCCGACGCTACAGGTGTAGAGCCATGTACTCTAAAGGCATGTTTTAGGTCATGCTCCCTCAACTCGTGAGTCATCCCCGAAGGTGACGCCTTCTGAATTGATTCTCGTAAGTCGTTCCATAGCGAGGTGGATGCTAATAAGGAACTCCTTATTGCGACCCGAACTATGTCTAGATCGGCTCTTTGAATTTATCCGGCAACTTGGGCATTGACTGCTAGCTGTCCAAACTTTCTGTCAAGCTCCTCGAGATTTTCCCGAAGGTGCCTGAGTCTCAACATGATGGAGTTTGCTTCAGACACCTCCATCTCTCGTCAGGAAATCTGCAAGAATGTTTTCATGAGATTTTATAATGACAATATTATAACAATAATATTTGGTCTGCTTGCCATCTAATAATACGGGCTTTCTCTATTTTTTATTCTAATTTATTCTTTAAGAAAGCTTTGACATTAGTATTATCAACTTTTAAAGTGAATTCTTTAGCAAGTAAAAATAAAGGCTATTTTTTGAAAGCCTTCCAAACTGCAAAGAATTCTTTCTCGTTTATGTGTCAAACTTTTGGCCTGTTGTTCTCAGAACAACCCTCCGGTATATCTATAGGTTTCTTCCCCTGTAGTTGTCTTCTTCATGAGCACTGTCGCCCATCTGTAATCATTGGCGTCTGTGTAAACTACCAATTCATCCCCGTCTTGTGGTATAGCAAGCTTCGGAAGGTTACTACAAACTAGTTTTAGCTCACGAACCCTTTTGTTGTGTATTTCTTCCCATTTCCACTTTGAACTCTCCGTTTCTTTCAGAAGTGGTCGGAAATCCTTTCTGTATCTTGCAAGATCCTTAATGAGGATTCCTGCAAAATTAACAACTCCCAAGAAGCTTTGCAATTGCTTCTTGTCTTTGAGTACATCTGGGAAATTGCTGATTTTTTCCACAATATGGTGCTACAACTCAATTCCTGTTTCGTCAATAAGGTTTCCTAAAAAGTCAATCTTATTGACTGCAATAGTAGCTTTCTTTTCAGAAAGTACTAAAGCTTCTCTATAGCATACATCGAAAAATATCTTAAGATGTTTAATATGTTCTTTCATATTTTTGTATGCAATTAGTATGTCGTAAATATTGATAAACATGAACTCAAAAGTCATTCAACCCTTATGATAACACCATCAAGACTGAATTCCATTCCATTACTTTTTCTTCCCCATAGTTTATAATCTTCGAGGAAACTTAACCCCAAAGTCATACTTCCATTTTCTCGTCCTGCAACTAAAATTTCATGACCTGCTATCTCTAGCATGCCCTCATATTTTCCAACAACAGGTTGCTGCAAATGATATAAGTTATCACAAGGGAAATAATTCTCTTTCTTAGTGATGTCAAATATAACTTATATTTCTTTCCATCCTTCAGGGCATCTAAGTTTTACATTATCTACCCTAATCTCTTGAGGAGTTAATGCTTTTAAATTTTAATAACTCTTTCTCCTTTCCTTTGTGGCCTATAATCCTATCTTCTGAAAAGGACATCCGACTACTAAACTCAGTCCTAGAGCTCAGTGTTTGATCTAAGACTGGGTGATCTTTTATAGTAATATCAACACCACCTAGGTATCCTAATAGGATCTAGTGTCATTACCTTTGCGAACTCCTTGAAAATTCTAGAAATCTCAATATACTCTTTCCTAAGAAACAAATCTGAATGATGGGTATTGGAAAGGGCATATGCAATTCTATAGGTTATAAAATACGTCTATTTCCTTCTTTCATTAGATCTTTTCTTTTAAAATCTTGATGAAGGTTTAAGACTCTACTGAAATCTTGGTCTGCTAGGTTGTATGCAATTCTAGGATGAATGTCAAATATCAGTTTTCCTGCATACAAATTACCTATCATTGTTCCAAGACAGCCATCTCTTAAGTTATTGATTCATCTATCCATTATTGATAAATGAATTTCTGAATCAATTCCTTCCTTAAAAGTTGCTTTTATCACTACTTCAATAGTTCCTATGTGGATCCATTTCATAGTAACAGCTACTTATTCTATAAGCTTACTTAATTCTTCAAGAGTTTCTTCTTTAGGAATTAATTTCATCTCCATCACATTACCAGTAAGTTCCATTGGTATAGCAAACTCACCTGAACTTACTTTGTAAATTATGTGATGCTTCCTTTAGTTTAGTCCTATCTGGTTCAGGACTTTCCCAATTCCTCCAATCCTAAATACATCGTATGGGCTGAGGTTGAAATCTTGTCGCATGGTTTTATTTGACACCGTCATCCTGGAAAAGAATCCTGATAGGCTTTCAGAAGATTGAAGCCTATCTCACTCGTTGTAATTATTCTGACTCGGTTGAAGATCCATCCGAATCAGTTTCTATTCTTCTTCATATACACTTTCGTCTGATGGAAGGTCTTCGAATTGGTAAATAGGTACCAAGTCGCCTTAGTAGACTGCATCTAAGATGTCATCTGTGGCTTCAAATTTTCGTAATTCACCACGTTTCTGCGAGAAGTCGGGTGATATATGTCCTTTTGCTCCAGAGGTCCAACAATTGCAGTCTTTGAAACTTTCATTGGCTCGGGTATGGGCTCGTCTGAAAGTTCTTCTTGTGGGGGTTCTTTCGGTGGATCTTGCCTCTGTTCGTCTAGATCCTTGGGATGAAATCCTTTTGGTCCTGTTCCCCGTCCAGATTTATATGTTCTGGCTTTGGATTTGGACCACCATGATCTTCGTCTGGAAAAGGTTCTTCTGGAACTCCTAGAGTAGGAGTCACTACTTTGTTTCCTTCTTTTCCTGGGCTCGCCTGATTCTCCTATAATTGTTGGGAAATCATAGTTATCACAACAAAGAGGCGTTCATTTGATTTTACCTCTCAGTCTTTTCATGTTCTTTTGGATGGATGCTTGATAACACCAATCCTTCAGTTTGTCTTTAAGGAAAGACATTCTTCGCACCACTGAATCTAGTTGTCCTTATGGTACTTTGTATGACTGGATCAACATTTCCCTCCATGGACTGCATATCTTTGCGAAGAACATTGGAGCTGCTACTTCTGTTGGTACTTTGGTACTTTGTATGACTGGATAAGCCTTCCTAGCCGGTCCGCTATCGCACCTTTTGAATCTCCGGCAAAGATGCTGGCCTTGGTATCTTCTGGGCTGTTATCCCATCCGATCATTATAGATCCCTCTAAACTCAACTCCACAAGTTTTATGAAGATTTCTTTGTCGAGCTCTAGGGTAGTTGCTACTATCTTGATTACTGCAACCCATTCATCTCTCAATTTCTCGGTATTTCAGAAATCGATAATATCCAGATTCAGTATGGCGTCATATGAATGTAAGGACTGGACCATGGTCCTTGCCTAAGGTGTATTCTCTGGCACTCCTTTTGGATTTCGTCCTGGATTTTCCTTTAGTTTGGTGCCCACAAACGTTGGAGTGGCATTAGTATGGAATTCCACACTTACTCTCATCGGTTGATCCTGTGGAGGATCATTAGAGCATGTACTTCCCTCCGGCGGTGGTAGTGCTGCAGTGATCTCATTTTGTTTGGATATTGACTAAATCCACGATCCCGAGTTGGGAAAAGGATTCCGCCAATTCTTGTAGATCTGATAGATCCGCTCTTGTTACTTCCATCATTTTATACATCTAATAGAAGCAATAATCACATCTTCTCTTGACTTCGGCTTTGGAATCTCCATGGCATTCCCCTTCTAGTGTAGAAGAGGTACTGTTCCAAGGGCATCCCTGATTTGCTCTTGTCTGGATTTGATGTCTCAGGGTTCTCCATTTAATTTTTCTTCAGATCTGTAATTTCTGTCCTCAGATCTGTAAGACCCTTGTGTAGATCAGGAAGGATCTTAAGGACCTCGCCCACCTTTTGGCTCAAAGATTCTATTTTCATAGGTATATATATTAACCTATGTCCATAGTCTTGAACCGTCTTTTGGATCTCCCTTTGATCTTGAGAGATCTTTGATGTATCCGGCTCGAGTGCCTTCCAATCAGTCATAATTTTTAGAACTGAAATTGTGTAGGAATTTACCCGTTCTGCTTCTCCTGGTTGGGATTCTACCATGAACTTCAGTGGAGTATAGACGCCTCACTGCATTCCCTGGTAGCACTTGTCTAACTTCAAAATTTCTCAGCCATTCTTTTTCTTCGTCCAGCGTGAGAAGTCTTGGATCAATCCTCTTGGGACCGTTGTCACACTTGTCAAGAATTTCCATAAGAAATTCTCTTCTCTGTATTTTCAGAATCTGGAAATATTCCCTGTTTTCATTGTAACTCGAACTTTCATTTGGTTCTATTTTCTCTTAAAAGTCTCCTCCATTAGTAGATAAATAATATCAAAATGCAATAAAATCATATATTTCTTCAATAAGCCTAGGCTTTGATACCATTCTTGG
>NC_026151.1:499126-516221 GCF_000512975.1 Sesamum indicum
TAATCGTCGTACTTCTCCAAGGTCTCTCTCTCTGTCTCTCTGTCTCTGTGTATATGCATGTGTATAAATGTGTTGTACGTACTGTTAGGTTAGTGAAGAAGCATCCATCATCGCCGACGGGGGATGGAATTTGCATAGAAGACAAGGGAAAAATGAAGGTTGAAATGAAGAGGTTTATACGTCGGAGCATGAGAAGCTGTTGGGTGACTGCAACAGTCCGTGGCCCTTGTTTGATGACCAAAGTGTCAAACGTTTGTACGATTCTGTTAATGGGATTACTTGTCATCAATGCAGGTCAACACTCTACTAATACTAGGACTTAATTTGCAACCCGTCTTTATTTTTTGTCAATTTCCTCTCTACATAAAGCACTCTAATTTTGTTTGTGTGGGGAGGCAGAAGACACTTGGTCCACACACTGAATGTAGCCTATGTCATCGTTCACATGGGAGATTATGCGGAACATGCCTGTACATAAGGTCATCCCACAAATTTTTAAACTATATGGAATTTTTGAACATAGAAGAAAAATAGTTATAAGTTTGAGATAGAAGGAAAAGAGGGTTAATTACGTGGTTGTTGGATGCAGATATGGAGAGAATTTATTGGAAGTAAAAGAGGAGGAGAGTTGGAAATGTCCGGCGTGTCGGGAATATGCAATTGCAGTCGTTGCCGAGAGCAGAAGGGTGGGCCGCCCACTGGCTCAGTTGAACTGAGCCATGTACGTATCTTGTCAATGATCTTCATGTTCACATATTCTATTCTTACAATTACGTACTAATCAAAAGACAATTACAGTGAAATTATCATTAATATTCATTCGTGCTAGCTGATCATATATACATATATGTGTAGGCATGGAAGCTTGGATTTAAATCGGTGGCCCATTATCTTATTCACACTCGACGTGCCAAATGAATTATAAACATACCGCCAGAATTCCGCACCTCCACTCCATTTGCGTTAATTTTCTGCAATAAGCTCAAGTTCATTAGCTGTACTATGTATGTATTTCTTAATATTGCTGTCTCATGCATGTTTGGAAGCTCTCAAAGTCTTGGAATGCTTCAACTTGAGTACACCTTTTATATACCAGCTCCACTCCATTACCATTAATTTGGTAAGTAATCTAAATCTAATTGGATTCAGGAGCAGCCAAATATATTACGGCGTGACTTTTTTTTTCCGCACATTATACTTTTGTCCCATAAATGATATGTATTTTCAAAATTGAAAAATATGATTAAATTATAATTATAATTTATAATTTAAAAGTTGAGTTACATGCAATACATCCAGTTTTTGCGATCGAAAAAATTTGAAGGATGTAACTCCATCTCCACCATCAATTTTGGTTAAATAGATCACACCCACATTTTTAACTAATTGTTAAAAGGAAAAGATGCAATCAACTCATATTACAAATGAGTAAATTATTTTTTTTTATGAAATTCTTTTTAGCAATTTATCTTTCTGTATTTTCTAAAATAAAACAATTTACCTTCTTATGTTAAATGAAGTAATTTATTACCTTAAATAGGAAGGAACATTGCTTTATGTTAAAAATCACAGTGGGGTAAATTGCTATTTATTTTTTATAAGGGGATAATTTGCTCATTTGCATTATCACAAGGAGGTAACTTGCTACTCAGCCTTTGAAGAAATACATATAGTTATATAAATATATTAATGTTTCAAATGTTAAATTATATAATAGGGACTAATGCGTTAAAAAAACATGAGTCCCATTCATATGGACTATCTCAAAGTTTGGGATGAAGCGAATGCAAATCCAGAAGGGATGACCTACAAAAAAGGCGTTAGCACTACGATGCCCAAGTTAGTCATGAACTTAGGAATAAACAATCGTAAAAATAAATAGTAATGAGAAATCGAGAAGAAATCCGTAGAAGAAATTGTGATCAGAGTGCAATTCGAATGCTAAAGTAAGAATAGAGAGTGATTTTTCAGATTTTTTAGGATCTCCCTGTAGTGGGACTAAAGGTTTCCCTATTAGAGGACTGCACCTGTATATATACAGGGGTGTCCCACTCTGTTGGGGCTCTGCACACCTCCTTTATCCTAGGATAAAAGGGTCAAAATACATGTGAACAAGGTTTGACTTGTCTTATCTTCAACTAATTAACTCACAACAACACGTCTTTGCTTCGCAGGGGACTCATTTTGAACGAGGACTCCTATTTGGTGGGGATTCCCTTCTAGGTTTAAGAGTCCTGGGTTTGGCGGGCCCTCCCTTTTCATGGGATGTCTTAGTTACCAAGGGGAGTCTTCCTAGGGCTGAGGTGGTCCAATGTGGATGCTGATCTCAGAGTTGATGAGATGCCATGTAGGAGAATTAGATGCCACGTGGGAGAGTAGCTGCCACGTGTGTAGGCCTTTTGGATAGAATATTTGTCGGGCTTTCATCGTGGTCTGAGTAGGGGGATGCATTCAGCCTCCTTCCTTTGCCGATCTGTTCTCTAGGGGCATCCGCCAAGGCCGCTGGCCAATCTGTTTTATGGGGGCACCCGCCAAGGATGCTTGCCAGATCCTCTTAGGCCTCTTAACATGTTACGGGCCTCCCGTTTCTTTCTTATTTTTGGATCACTTGGACCTCTTTGATCCAGCTTATTTTTATACACATCACTAGCCCCCCTACTCTATTAAGTAAAGATTTTGAAATTATTAGAGTAAACGTCTTTAGGGGTTAGTCCATGAAGGAACTCGTTTTTTTCTTTTTTTTTGTGTTCCAAATTCCTGCAAAGAATGTCAATAGCATAAGCTTGATTAGGAAAAGAATACTTACTTCGTGCATGCATGGAGCAAGACTTTTTATGATGGTGCCTCCATAGAGGAGGGCTTAATAGGTGCCTTTTATGCCTACTCCAGTGTAGGTCTTTATTTTTCTACAAAAGAATATTAAATAACAAAAACATGTATATATTACAAATAGATCTTGCATGGAGCAAAATTTTTGTGCCTCCTCAAAAGAGGGCCTATTTGAGGGGTTTTTCTTGGAGCAGGACTTAGGAACCTCGTCGGGGGAGAATAAGGTGCTCGCTGGAAATAGGGCTTAGATGCCTCCGTGGAGGAGGGCTTAGGTGCCTATACGAGACAGAGTTTACAAGTCCCCTAAAGAAGGACCTAAGTGCCTTCTCGAAGTAAGGCCTCTGTGCTTGTGTGGAATATAGGACTTTTTATGCGAGGGATGTCTTTCTCATAAAATCCTTACAAGAAGGCACATGTTAACACGTCAAAGTGGTAAAATAAACCTCCACATTTATTAAGTTAAAATATTAAAAATATTGTTTGAGGGAAGCTTATATGTAAAAAATTATTCAGTGATGCCCCCTTAGGGCATAGCTCATTTTCTGAGGGGATGCCCCCTGGGTGCAGGATACTTTTTTTAGGGATGTATGCCGTAGGCAGGGCTTATTCTTAGAAGGCATTTGGGTGGAGTAGGCCCTCGTCTTCTTGTTCTTTGCATTTTGCACCAAGGACAACATTCTTGTACTACCTAACCTCTTCCAGGTTGATGTATTGTTTAGCTAGTGCAAGGAGATTGTAAAAATTGCGAGGGAGCTTCTTAGTTAAGGACTTGAAGGAATCCCCATCTTATAATCCCTACATAAAAGCAAATTAGTGTAGTAGATGTTGCTGTACGGACCTTTAGGGTAGCTAAATTAAAGCATTGAAGATACTCCCTCAGTGATTCCTCTTCTCTTTTGACACCGTTTACTAGTGGCAAATTGATGGAGAAAGAGAGAACGAAATTCTCAAAACAATCAGATGGATCCTGAGAGCAATTGATTGAACCATTGTTCGATCGACTGTGTGAAGGTAGTTAAAAACACACAACACTTAACCCCAGCGGTGTAATGGTGGAGAAAGGAAACATTCTCAAAGTAGTAGAGGTGCTCCTGCGGATCCGTGGTTCCGCCGTACTCTGGCATGTTGCGCTCCTTCCAAATGAGAGGGAGTTCTTCTGCCATGATTTCTTCACTAAAGGGGATACCCTACTGCTCCTCCGAGGGCGTTCCCGCCACTTGGTACTGGACGTCTTGGAGGGCTTTCTGTAGGTATTCCAGACGTGCGAGCCACTAAGGAGGGACGTCTTACTGAATTAGCAAGGGGGGTCCCTGGCTTTTTGCTACCGGAGGTGCAGGGACAAGGGATACCCTTCGAATTCCTTCCTTAGGTGCATCCACGTCAAATGGAGTTATTGTGTAGGCTAGGATAGTGTCGCCATTTGCTCCTGCATGGTCGCCGTAATCATCCATTGTATGGTCCAAAGGAGTTCTGGGGAGAGGAGGTGTCCAAGGAGGGACTATGGTGTGGAGGCTTAGTCAGTAGGTCAGCATTGTCTGGGGGTCCTGGGACCATTGCCCCACTGGCAGGGGCTAAGGATGTTCCTGCAACAACTTGCAAAATCTGATTGTTACCATGTGCCTCCACAACTTTTTGTTTACTTGCGGGATGGCTGGGGTTTCCATGGTAACTCACGTCTTTAACTCAAGTTTTCCACAGACGGCGTCAATGGTGCATTCAGAAAACACATGGGTCCAATTGATACAGATTACGTTCAAACCTTGAGCCGAAGCGAATGCAAATCTTGAAAATGGGACCCACAAAAAAGAAGTTAGCATTTCGGAACCCAAATTAGTCTTGAATTTAGGAATAAATAATCATAAAAATAAATCATAATGAGAAATCGATAAGAAACTCGTAGGGAAAACTGTGATCAGAGTGCAATTTGAATGCTAAAGCAACAATAGAGACTGGTGTTTCAAATTTTGTTGTCCCTGTTAAGGGACTTAAGGTGTCCCTGTTGGAGGACTGCACCTGTATATATAGAGGGGGCGTCCCCTCTGCTGGGGCTTTGCACACCTCCTTTGTCCTCGAATCAAAGGGTCAAAATACTTATGGATAAGGCTTGATTTGGTCTTATCTTCAACTTATCAACTCACAACATCACGTCTTTGTTTGCCGGAGGACTCTTTTCGTGCCAGTACTCCTATTTGGCGAGGTGTCCCTTCTATGTTTAAGAGTCCTGGGTTTGGGGACGCCTCCCTTTTCCTGGGCTGTCTTAGTTGCCAAGGGGGTCTTTGTAGGGCTTATGGATGCTGATCTCAGGGCTGATGAGATGCAATGTAAGAGAGTGGGATGCCACGTGAGATAGTGGAATGCCATATGTGTGGGCTTTTTAGGCCGAATATTTATAGGGCTTTCATCGTGGTTCAACTAGGGGGATGCCTTCAGCTTGTTGCCTTTGCCAATCTGTTTTCTGAGGGGCATCCGCCAAAGCCGCTAGCCAATCTGTTATCTGGGGGCACCTGCCAATGACGCTTGCCAGGTCCTGTTGGGCCTCTTCAGATGTCATAGACCTCTCGTTTCTTTCTTATTTTTTGATCACTTAGGCCTCCTTTGGGTCAGCTTGTTTCTAGGAACATCAAGAACAATTTTAATTGTTAATTAAATAAGCAAAATTATAAAAATAAGAATCTAAAACATAAATAAATAATTTATACGGAATCCACTGTGAAGATAGACATTGATGAAGTTTATGAAGACTGGAGCAGAAGAACATTGAGGTTGATAGTTGTTAACCAACTTCTTTGAAAGTTGCTATTCATATAAATAGCACTAGCATTTTTATTAGTAACTATATAGTTTCACGATTTTCCTCGATAGCATTTTTCATACTATTACATAGACAACTTCTTAGCAGTTAAGTTAGGTATTAGACGTTGAATTAGTTAGTGATTTTCAACTACTCCTTTGCAGCTATTTAAGTGCTGTTGCAGTTGTGGTACAAAGTGCAATCTTTCCTTCAGTCACTCGTGTTAATGGAATTTACAGATTTCCATATCTTGCTCTGTTTCCAACTCTCTTTATGGTACCAGAGCCAATTTTTAATGGTTCTTCAGCTTTCTAGATTTCTTTGTAACTGCACGTTTCCACAACATAAACCAGATCCATGGCTGAATCAGAAGGAAAGCCAAATAAACAAAAGAAGTTGATAGAAGACTCAAAAGTGATGAAGCTGCGAATATCATAAAATCCTGGAATGTGCTTAGTTTCTTCGCTTCTGAATGGGAAAAACTATCTTTCTTGAAGTAGATCCACACGAATAGCCTTAGGATAAAAAATGAAGCTAGGTTTCATCAATGGCAAAAGTCCAAAATCACAAGAAGATTCAGATGAGTATGAGCAATAGGTCAGAAACGATTGTATCGTTACTTCCGAAATTTTAAATTCTATCTGCAAAGAAATTGTTGAAAGCTTCCTCTATATGAATTCAGCTAGAGAGCTATGGACGGAATTGGAAGCACATTTTGGAAAGAGCAATGGGCCAATGATTTATCAAATACAAAACGAGATAACCTCTATTTCACAAAGAAACCTTTGAAGTTCTACGTATTATGAAAAATTGAATAAACTGTGTGACTACCTCACTTTTCTCAAACCAATGCCACAATGTGAATGTGGAGCATCCAAGATCATTGTAGCACCTTCCTATTTCATCTTTTCTTTAATTACATCCGGATTACAAATAATTTCTTTTCAACTTGTAACATAAAGTATTCTACTTTATCAATATAATATATAAACATTATAAAAGATATTAACATCGCCAAAAGTTTATTATTTACCCTCACAAGATGTCCTCATGTACATAACCTTAAAGGAAAATATTACCACAATTTTAAACATACCCGACAAAATACTAGAATATTTAACAATCAAAAAATCCGACTTCAGATGTCACGGCTGGCCTATCTAATAAGAATGACGGCACGGCTTAAAGTCCAATGTGGCTAGTCAGTGTAACCTATCTCCTGAAAGTACGTCGCAAGGAATGAACTGCCTACTCAATTAGTATAGCTAACCAGTGTATATACATACAGATAGACTACAAGTCACATATAATGCAATCACATCAATTAACAAATATTCGTCAAATAACAACAATAGATATAAAGAATAATGCATGCCCGCGACTGTACATCAAACCATTATATAATATTTGACGTTATCGGTTATTAACTAAGGCCTTACTTACTCTAATCGGAGTACATTAGTCAATGGTTTTGCCAGTCATCATCATCTCATCAACGTCATATCATATACAGCATAGAATACCAGTTGTATGTGATATCCACACACTCTCTACTCTAATATGTAGCAATATCAACACAGGACATCACAACAAGTATGGTATCCCCACACCACCCTAGTATGTAGCTAACAACACAGGCTATTCCCCGCTACTCGGAATATCCTGGTACCCTACGCGCCACGGTACCTAGCTTAATTCATATATTTTTCATATTACGTTATCAATCACATCATCATCAAACACATTATCGTAAACCATTGACTATGTTCCCAATTAGGTAAGCACCATCTTTAATTTCAATTCATGATCATCATTCTATTCTCTTTAATAATTATTTATTTAGTAATAACTTCTCAATTCGATTTTATGCAATAATCAATTATACGATCACATGATCATACTACTATCACGTCCATTAATTACAAGCACATATGACACGTAGTAGTAATTCCACTGATATTAAGCTAATCCAATAAATAGTCCAGAACTAAATATATAAACAACCAATATACAAAATCCACGTATATAAATATAAATTCAAATTCATGATCACATCTAAGAAATTAATATATAATATATATATATATATACAATACTAAACATATATTTATATATAAATCTAATTAGCTATACTTACCTTAAATTCCAAAATGCTTCGATTTCACAAGGGTGTCACGTCCTATAATAGAATATTATACATATAATCAATACTTAGAATATTATAAATTCAAAATAAAATATTATATAATATTCATACATTTTTCACCAATTTTTTAATATTCTATTTATATTAAAGTCCAACCCCTGTTCCATTTTCTTTTAAATAACTACATTTTCTAAAACTTCTCAAATATATATTTAATTTATCAACTAATTCATAAGAATTCATTTAATCAAACACCATATATATTTATAACTGTTATTTTTAATAACATCCGTAAGTTATATTACCATCAGGATCTCATTTTTTCTCTTTAATAACATAATATTTCTTAAATATAATTGTGGATTATTTTTATGAATTTTGTATCAATTCCTCGCTATTATATAATTTAATTGAAGAACAATACGTAGAATTGCATATTTGGTTAATAATTCTGATGGAATTGTATAAATTAGCTATAGTAATATTCAAATTTAAGAAATTTAATAATCTAATTAACTAACGATATCATTTTTATATCCGATTTGATCTTCAATTCGACACTATTATAGATAGCCAAACTCATAAAATATTATGGTTAAATAGTACATCACTCAATATAAACAGAATGTAATAAATAGAGTAATTAAATAATATAATTATATAAACTATTAAAGATCAAAATCCAAAATCCCATACCTCTATTCTCCGCCATTGTGTGTGTCGGTGTGTGTGTGTTAACTTGTATAAAGTGTCTGTTTGTTTAAAATGTCAATGTTATTTCAATTTAACATACACATAGATATATGTATATATGTTTAATGATTGGTGAGGCGGTGTTAGCACATGGCGCTGCCCACCCCTTGTTTTCTTTTTTTTTTTATTACATTATATTACCATTACTTCCTTCCTAAATTTCTTAACTAATATAGTTAGCCCCCAAATATTATAACGAACTCCAATTTAATCCATTTAGATTTTATTATATTTCAAATTTAATTTATAATTTATTTACTAATTAAATTTAAATTCCTAATAATTATAAATTAGTCTTCTAATTATGTGAAAATTCTACGGACGTCACAATTCTCCCTTCCTAATAAAAATTTATCCCCAAAATTTAACTAACTTACCCGTTCAATGAAATAAATAGGGATACTTCTCTCTCATATGCTCCTCAACCTCCCAAGTCGGAGAATGATGACTCCATCTCACTTTTACCATCGATATGTCCTTATTTCTCAATTTTCTTACGCTTCTATCCAAAATCTCTGCTAGCTCTTCCACATATGTCAACTCCTCAGAAATCTCTATCTCCGACTGATGAATAATGTGGCTAGGATCAAACCGATATCGTCGCAACATCGAAATATGAAAAACATCATGTATTGATAACTCTGTTGGTAATGCTAGCCGATAAGCCAGTGGTCTGATTCTTTCAATAATTTCATACTGCCCAATATATCTCGGACTAAGCTTCCCTTGCCTGCCAAACCTTAGGATTCCCCTCTAAGGAGATATCTTCAGGAAAACCTTATCACCTACTTCATACTCCATCTGCCTTCGGTATTGATCAACGTACCTTTTTTGTCGATCTTGTGCTGTCTTCAAGCACTTCTTAACTACTTGTATCTTTTTCACTATTTCCTGCACCAATTCAGGACCTTCCAACTGTCTCAGAAATGTGTAACCCAGCTAACTTATCTAGAGAATCAGTTATTCGTACTAGCAAGAAATGAACAGATTTCATCAATGTATCCACGATTACCCAAATAGCGACGTGCTTTCTGAATATACGTGGCAACTCCACAATAAAATCTATAGTGATCTTCTCCCACTTCTGTTTTGGTTTTGACAGAGGTCGAAGTTTACCTGCTGGTATGTGATATTCGGCCTTTACTTGCTGACATGTCATACACTTAGCCACAAATTCAGCCACATCCTTCTTCATTGTCTGTCACCAGTAGTAAGGTCTTAAAATTTTGATACCTTTTTGTAGTACCAGGGTGCATCACATATGGTGCATTATGATCTTCTCGCAGAATCTCTTCTCGTAATCCATCTATATCAGGCACACAAACTCGTTTCCTATTTACTATCACCCCATCAACTCTTATCAAAAAGTTTGTTTTCTTACCATGTCTTATTCTTTCCAACATCAGTAATAAGAAAGGATCTGAGGTTTGCGCTTCTTTGATCTGATCCACAAAGTCTGGTCTAAGTTCAAAGGCTGCTAACAAACCCGCTACCTGATCAAGCTCCAATTTCGTATAAATTATCTCATCTCCAGTAGCAATATCTGATTGTGACTTCCCAAATTGGCTAATGTACTTGAACTCTTTTTACTCAAGGCATCTACTACCTCATTTGCCTTCCCTGGATAGAGGTCAATAGTGCAATCATAATCTTTCAGCAATTCTATCCATCTTCTTTGTCTCAAATTCAATTCCTTCTGCGTCAAGATATATTTCAAACTTTTATGTTCAGTAAAGATCTGAAATTTCTCTCCGTACAAATAACATCTCCAAATCTTCAGTGCAGGCACAATCACACATAAGTCCAAGTCATGTGTGGGATAATTTAACTCATGGTTCCTCAATTGGCGGGATGCATAAGCAATTACCTTCCCATTTTGCATTAACACACATCCCAAACCCCGTTTAGGAGCATCTATATGCACTATATATCCCCCACTACCAGACGGCAAAACCAAAATTGGATTGGAGGTCAGTCTCTTCTTCAACTCATCAAAACTCTATTGGTGTTGTTCCTTCCACTGAAATTCTACCCCCTTTCTCAGCAACCTGGGTAGAGGATTGGTAATTATAGAGAAACCCTCAACAAACCTCCTATAATATCTAGCCAACCCCAAGAAACTTCGGACTTTAGTGGCATTCTTTAGCCCTCCAATCCATAATAGCCTTTACTTTTGAAGGGTCAGGCATAACCCCATCACCAGATATCACATGCCCAAGGAAAACCACCTCGTTTACCCAAAATTCACATTTTCTTAACTTAGCATATACCTCCTTCTCTTGTAAAATCTGTAACACTATCCTCAAAAATGTTGCTCATGCTCTTCTCTATTCTTCGAGTATACCAAGATGTCATCTATAAAAATAATAACAAAGTGATCCAAATATTCCTGAAATGTGCATTTTTTAAAGGCCATCACCAAAAACTTATAATGACCGAAACGAGTACAGAAAGCTGTCTTCGGTATGTCATTCTTTTCTTTCCTCAGCTGCTAATACCTAGACCTCAAATCGATCATTGAAAATATTGTAGCTCCCTTTAACTGGTCTAGCAGGTCATCGATCCTCGACAGTGGATATTTATTCTTCGCTGTTACCCTATTTAATTGGCGGTAATTGACGCATAACCTCATACTCCCATCTTTCTTCTTCACAAACAGCACTGGTGCTCCCCACGGTGAAGTACTTGACCTGATAAATCCTTTCCCTAACAATTCTTCGATTTGCTTTTTAAGCTCCTATAATTCCACTGGTGCCATCCTGTACGGTGCAATAGATTTTAGGGCAACTTCTGGGAGAGTTTCTATGGCAAAATTCACTTTCCTATGTGGTGGCAAACCTAGTAAGTCATCAGGGAATACTTCAGGGTAGTCTCTCATGACCGAAATTTCCTCCAATGTAGATTAACCGTCTTGGTATCTACCACATGGGCTAGATATACTTCACAACCTCTAACATCAATCGTCTTGTCTCTATGGTTGATATTACACAAACTGGTACTACCTGACAATCCCCCACAAATATTACTTTCGATTCGCCGGAATATTCGATCATCACTTTATTTTTATAACAGTCAATAATTGCTTTATGTTGTGCTAACTAATCCATCCCCAAAAACACAAAACTCCTTCAAATCCAACAGTACAAGGTCTACAAGTAAATTTACATCTCCGATTCTCACTAAGCTCCCTTTCCTAAGAATGTTCACTACCATACCCTCTCCCACGGGCAAATAAACTATCAAATTATATCCCAATGGGTTATTCTCTACTGGTCTTTTAGATGCAAGTTTCAATGAAATATATGAATGCGTAAAGCCAAGGTCAATTAAAACATAAGTTGTAATGTTAAATAACAATATCGTACTTGATATCATGTCATTCGATGTTGGGGTTTCCTCTCTAGTCATGTTATATATTCTTGCCTGGGTCTTTGAGTAACTTATGCTCCAGCCCTCTCCTACCGCTACCAATATTGTGGCCACTATCTCTGTTGCCAGTGCCTCTACCTTTGCCTCTGCCTCTCTCAGCTCCCCTGCCACTACTCCCATTACTGTTTTGGCTCTGGGTCCCGCTAGCAACACTTCCAACCACATCTATAGTCTGATTGGGATAATTTCTGGCTACATCATCCCGTCTCCAACGTGGCCTTGATGTTGTATTCCATAGGTAGAACAACTCGGAGGAAAAACTGGTCTTCGGCCATAACTCGGTCTAGCTCCCCTTCTTCATCCCTCAGAAGACGTAGCAAATGAGCTGCATTCGAACGAATCTCTATTTAAGCCCATGATCCACCGAACTTATATCCACTACTTCCTTGAAAAATGGGACCACCACGTGTAATGTTTCCACTTCCCGTTGAGAATGAGTGGTCGGTTTCCCTCTTGGTCAACCTACTCAACTCTCCTATTGTGTACGTTGATTTCATCTTCTCTTCCCCCGTCTTCTTGCCCTCAACTACTGCTTCTTCCATCCGAACCGCTGATTCATCAAGCCTATCGTACTGTTTCTGGATGTTATTAGTCATTGACACCAGCACGATACTGCGAATCTTTCGGTTGTCCTCATGCCACTTCTGGAATGTTAAATGTTCTTTGCAAGAGGACCTTTCTCGCAAGGCCGAGGAAGAGACCTATGCAGAACATAAGTTTGGTTCTTAAAATCTCGGACTTTGCAGCCAATCATTGTAGTTTGTTCCGTTAAATTTATTAGCCTCAAGAATTGCAGTGAGTAGATTCTTAGACATCTACATCAAATGTAAATAGGACTTTAATAGATTATTGTAATATTAAATGTCAAGTTTAAAATTTGGTATTCAGTCATTAACTCGCCCGACTATTTCTTCAAAGAGCATACCACTCTCACGTGGAGTTTTTTGAAAACCATTTTCTAGTGGGCTTGGAGTCCACAAATGCAGTTCTCCATGCCCCACTTTTACGATCCGCACGAAAAAATGTTTTATGGGAGGTACCTATACCATTCTCATCTAATGAGATCCCCAAGTTATTTTTCCTCATCTTTACGTAATCCCGAGGACTCCAAGCGAATCATGCCACTCACCGGTAGGCCCGACCTATCAATCAAACGAATATCTCAACTGCCGCCCCCCACGACTCGCAAGAGGGGAAAAAAAGAGTATATTCCATTCGTTAACAACAATAATGTAGCTTTCTTCCATTCCAAACGCACCATGACTCGTGAGACCACGACTGGTTGAAAGTAGCATGCACACCACATTGTTGTGGATGGAAGGCTTGGATTCTGCTGCAATTTTTCAGCCATTTGCATAGGCTGCAGCTTGCCATCGTTTTGCTGCTGCAGCTGGGCATTTCTCCACCATTTCCTCAGGCCAAACTCAGCTGCGCATGGGCTTAAATTCTGCTACAATTTGCAGCCATTTTCACGGGCTGAAATTTGCCATCGTGTTGTTGTTGTTGTTGTTCGTTTTCCCATCATTTTGCTGCTATTGCTGTACATTTTTCCACCATTCTTGCCGACCAAACCAAGCTGCCCAGAGGTAGGTGGGACTTTTCCATTTTTGGCAGCAACAAAAACTGCCTGCTGCACTACAAAGCCTGCACTTTCCCTGCTTGCCTGCTGTTTTCTGCAATTTCTGCAGCAGTTTCCTGTTTGGAAATTGTAGCATTTTCTGCCACTGCTGCACACCTCCCTTCTGTCTCAAAAACTAGCTATGCCAAAGAACAAGAAGCCAATGAAAACTGCTGCAAATGCTGCTTCCGGTCGGTCATCGCAGCAGTTGAGACTGAAAAAACTGCTGCTGCAACAGTCCAAACTACTACCACTAAAGCGGCCACCAAACATGGCACCACCACCGCTGCCGGCAAGGTCAGTTCCTTGGCTTTTAATGAATTCATTTCTGACATGGAGGCCACTCCCTCCATATCACAAAGAATGTTGCAGCAAACGCAACCGACAATCAGCCAGAGGAAAAACTGCCGGTGATTGAAAACGCCGAGAACAAATCCGTCTCTTTCGTGGGTCTTTTCAGCGCCAACCGTAAACTTACTGCTAAAAACAAGCTCAACAAATTTGCAGTAGATGATGGTCCCCTCACTTTGGGTTCCGACAACCTACTAGGCGTCCGAACCAAATTGGGGTTCTGCCTCGTCGGCTACGTCGCCGGCAAATTTCCTGGACTCAAGGCAATCCGTGCACTGTCCTATTCATAGGGAGCCAGCTTCCAGCAACACGAGGGTGGCTGGTTGATTTTTCGTTTCACATGAGAGGAGGACAGCCAACGTATTCTGGCCGGTGGTCCATACTTCATTTACGAACGGTCGCTCCTTTTGAAGCATATGCCGGCATGCTTTGAGTTCAAGGAGGACGACATCAGTCTCACGCCGGTATGGGCCACACTTCCATCCCTGCCCCTCGAGACTTGGTACTCCCATTGCCATGGACTCTTTGACTATGAAGATGGAACGGGTCTCGTATGCCCGTATTTTGGTTGAGATCGATGCATCAAAGAAACTCATCGACGAAGTGGAGTTTGTTATGCCAAATGGCATAACCCGAAAGCAGCTGGTGGTTTAGAATTCACCCCTAAATTCTGCACAGCCTGCAACAGATTTGGGCACTTGCAAGAGACATGCCAAGGTCTACAGGTCGTTCCCGCCGCAGCCGTACCTGCCGCTGCCACCCCTGCTGCTGTACCTGTTAAGCCGGCAGAGGTAGCTATGATAAAGCCTGCTGAATGGACGATAGTGCAGAGGAGGA
Organism: Sesamum indicum; assembly: GCF_000512975.1. Taxonomy (NCBI): domain Eukaryota; kingdom Viridiplantae; phylum Streptophyta; class Magnoliopsida; order Lamiales; family Pedaliaceae; genus Sesamum; species Sesamum indicum. Next base: position 513,881 of record NC_026151.1, read on the forward strand.
ACAAGGGCAAAGCTACAGTTACCGTAGCAAAGCCGGCAGTGGAGGCGCAGCGACCGACTTCTGCACCGGCCGGCAAGGTGGAATAGGGACGGCTAACCATGAAGGCACCACAGCCTAAGGATTTTTATTTACATATGATTTTTATTCTATTGTCAATAGAAGGAGCATGTGGGAGAAACTTCCTTATTTGGGACAAGCACCGAGCATGTCATGGCTTATTATGGGTGATTTCAACTGTGTGAAATCTCCTGAGGAGAAGCAGCTTGGAGTGGCCCCGACTTGGTATGAGCTTAAAGATTTTGTGGACTGTTGTGTAGCGCTTGGATTACTCGACGTTCCAACAATGTATTCCAACAATGAAAGGAACCCCGTATGATGCATGCTCGATCGGGTCTTATACAACAATGAATAGCTTGAGGCTGGTTTGCATTGCAGCGCCCGTTTAAATCTATCGGGATGCCTTTCCGACCACTCTCCGAGTATTGTTTCTATCCTTGATCAAGCACGCACTAAGCCAAAACCTTTTGCTTTTTCAATATGTGGGCAGATTATCCGGATTTCTTAGCTACTGTTGAAGGAAGATAGAACTTGAGTGTGGAGGGAACGCCGCAATTCAGCCTTTGCAGGAGACTGAAAGCACTTAAAGGCGCGCTCAAGGCATTCAACATGCAGCACTACAGCCACATCTCCGCCAGGACCAAAGAGGCTGAGCTTGCCCTGCAAGATGCGCAGAACCAACTTGAATCTAATCCGGGAGATGTGGCACTAAGGGACTCTTTGGGAGATCTTAGGAAGAAGGTCGTTTTCCTTACCGAGGCCGAACAGCACTTCTTTTACCAGAAAGCCAAGATCCACTATCTTAAAGATGGGGACCGCAACACCAAGTTCTTCCATGACATGGTGAAGAGGAATCGCTAGGAATTCCATCGGGGCAGTCACTAGGGCGGATGGGACTGTTATCACTGTTGTCGATGATATTGCTTAAGAGTTCGTTGATTACTACACATCACTCTTGGGCATCGAGGCTCACACCCTCCTTGTCGATGATGGTGTGTTTGAATGGGGCCCCATAATCTCCACCGAGCATACCGCGGAGCTTTGCCGGGCAGTCACGCCGCCGAAGGTCAAGGATGCCATATTCCATATTAGCGACAACAAGGCTCCCGGCCCAGATGGATATTTCTCGTGCTTTTTCAAGAAAGCATGGAACATTGTGGGTGATCAAGTTTGCAAGGCCGTCTTGGATTTCTTTAGGAGTGGGCGGATGCTACGGCGCTCAACCACACTATCATTGCCCTTGTGCCGAAATCAGATCATTCCACCTATGTTGCGGATTACTGGCCGATTTCGTGCTGCAATGTCATCTACAAGGCAATCACGAAAATCATCTTGGACCAGCTCGCGCCCGCTTTGGAGCACTTGATTGACCGATGCCATGTTGCGTTTTGTTGGAGGCCGTAATATCAAGGATAATATTTTCTTGGCCCAAGAAATGGTGTGGCAGTACTCGAGGAAATAGATTTCACTTCGATGTACTATCAACGTCGACCTACGCAAGGCGTTTGACTCGGTCTCATGGACATTTCTCGCCCGAGTTCTTCACGGGTATGGTTTTCCCCCATTGTTTATATCTTGGATTATGGAATGCGTTTGCAATTCATCTTTTCAGTGGCTTTGAATGGCTCCCCTCATGGGTTTTTTCCGGGGAGGAAAAGCATGTCGCCGGCCCTCTTCCTTCTTAGCATGGAATATTTCTCCCGACTGGTCAAGAGGAAAACATCTACTTCGTACTTCAAATTTCACCCCAAATGCGAGAAGTTGAAAATCACGCATCTCCTCTTTGGCGATGACCTCATGCTTTTCTCCCGTGGCGACATTCCATCTATCCACGTCTTGATGGAATGCCTCCAAGAGTTTAGGAACGCATCCGGCCTCACCGTCAATACCTCTAAGTCAAGCATATTCACAGCGGGCATTAAAAATGAGGAGCTTGACCGGATTCTCGCTCGGACGGAGTTTGCGAGAGGTGAGATGTCGGTCAGATACCTTGGCATTCCACAAGCGGCACAGCGGCTTTCGGTCACCAATTACTCATCGCTTGTGGATCAAATTGCCAACTGCATTTCGAAGTGGACGGGCAAATCCTTATCTTATGCAGGCCGACTGGAACTTATCCGTTCAGTTATTTAGGGGGTGGAGTGCTTTTGGCTCCAAGTTTTCCCACTTCCAGCGGCGGTCATCGAGAAAATCCACCGACTATGTAGGAACTTTCTATAGAACTCTAGGAGGGCACCGGTCGCTTGGGAGGAAATCTGCCATCCCAAGGAAGAAGGTGGACTCG
>NC_026151.1:516477-524735 GCF_000512975.1 Sesamum indicum
GAAGTACTCATTTATCTTGTGGCTTGGCTTGCGCGGTAGACTAGCTACAAGGGACAGACTTGGGTTCCTCCAAGAGGAGGATTTGTGCTCACTATGCATCACCACCAAGGAATCGGCCAAGCACGTTTTCTTTGAGTTCCCGTTTCAGCAACTTCGTTTGGTCACGCATCCGACACTAGCTTGGCATTAACCGGACTATGTCAAGCCTTCAAAGTGCGGTCAAGTGGCTCAAGAAGGAGAAAACAGGTTCTGCCGTGTAGAACAAAGCGTGACACCTCGCTTTGGCATGCACGGTCCACACACTCTGGAGACATCGCAACGAAGTCATCTTTGAGGGCTAAACGCCCTGTCCCGAGGGGCTTATTATCTTAGTCAAGGTTACATTGTATAGGGTCCTTTGGACGCTTTTTCCACACGGTTTGATCGTTTCTTAATCTTCAGCGTGGGCTTTTCTATCTCTCCGGGTATGCCCGGAGTACATTGTAAATATTCTTGGATGAATGAAACTTACATTTCATCCAAAAAAAGCCTAGCGCGCCCCTGTTGGATGATCACAAGCCCAATCCTAAGTGACCCACTAAGCCCTCAATGAGTTTATGGTCAATCATGGGTGTGGCCTAACAATTACAAAATAATAACCCATTATCATTGTAATTGGCATTCCTCTTTGTTCTTCTTCCGCTTTGACCTCCGTCCAACAGGCCTAGGCCTTTATCTCCTTGGGAGCTTACATTTATTCAAAGTAAATAAAATCTCGCATTCCTAATTACACTCATTAGAACTGAAATTGGAAACCCCAATCAAAAGTTGGGGGGAGTAGAAAAGGAGGGAAAAATCAAATTTTATTATTTCGAGGCTAAAAATGAAAGAAGGAATTCAAAGAAAGAGGCACGTTGGCCTCACCAAACTTAAAAGTAAACCATGCATTCGACCAATGAGCTTTGTGATCATTCTCATTGTTTATCCAATAAATAATAATTAGCACATAAATCAAATATAAACATATTGAACAAAAAAATACAATCATGTATTTAACAATACATATCCAATATCAAATACCAAGAACATAATTAAATGCAGAAAATAAGATACTAAATGCAGTTAAAAAAATGTATATGTCCATGCATCTAATGTATAATTTTTTTGTTTGTTTGGAAATTATTTCCAAATTAATTTGAGGCATAATTTAATTTTAAAAAATATTCAATTTAACTAAAATAAAAATTAGCCAAAATTAATAATTTCAGAAAAATTGCAGAAATCAGGAAAATCCAACGTTTTGAAAACCGGCACAAAAAGCCCAGCCGTTCGAAACTGCAGACGACCGTCTACTTCCAGCCGCGTGTGCGCACCCTGTTGGCTAGTGACCGGCCGACGGTGTAGCAAATACTACATTTTTTTCAAAAAAAAAATTAATTTCTGTAATTAAAAACTAAAATAAAACCATACATTTATAGAAAATTCAATTTTTACAAAATGCACAGATATCCATAATTTAAAAGCAAAATTTATACATATTTTCTAAACACATAACCATGCTTCAAAGCTATAAAAAATGCTTTCCAAAAGCAAATTAAATATGTTATTCATGCTCAACACGTAATAACATATTAATCTTAAACCCACAACACCGAACTGGCTCAGATATCACTGGGAGAATCGGTATGGCCTGAAAACGCGGCGTAAGCGTGAAATAAAAAAAATTAAAACCGTTCTCTTTGAAATTCCTGAGTGTTTGGTGTTTGTAAAAAGCATAATAACGAATATATATAAGCATGCTAGACATGTGGCTAAAGAATGAAACAAAAAGCAAGTAATGTAAGATGAAACTTTACCTTTTATTTCTTTAGATGAGCAGCAACTTGCGGTGTTTCCCTCTTCGTTCCTCTTCCGTTCACTTTAGGATCCAAATTAGAACCCTTCTAATTTTTCCACACTACACTATGGAATAGATATAGATCTTTTTTCTATTGCTAGATAAAACAAAGAACAAGAAGAAAAAACAACTCCAAATAAACATTATTGTTTGGTGCTTTTGGATTGTTTTATGTTCTAACTTGAATCAAATTTAATATAGAACAAAAATAATAATATTTTTGAGAGAGAAAGGGAGCAAAATTTCGTGGCTTATGTGATAGGTTATGTCGGATATGTGTATAGGTTTGCATATTACATACAATTGAATTTAAAATTCAATAACTACCAAGTTTGCCTCCAAGGCAACTTATACACACACATGCATAACCTTGAACCATGATGAAATAACCACTCCATCATGTTCATCATGGTGAGAAGTGTTTGAAGGATCGCGTGATACAGCTCGGGAATGCACTAAAGGAAGCAATGAAATAAAACGTGCAATAACGAAAAATAAATGCCAGAATTAAACGAATCCAAAGGGTGTACCCTTGGAGTTTTCAGACGTTCGATGTACTAAAATAAAAATAAATATGGGGCTGATGTAAAAAGCATGAAACCGAAAAATACAAAGCAGTGCTTGACGCAATTTGGTAAGCAAAACAGATACATGGGGCTAAAGATGAATACTTACCATATTCGTCAGAACAATATTACTTAAATAAATATTGCTTGAATGATTCTCAAAATCGCCATGTAATTGGCTTTTGGTCACCTATTCCAATAGTTTCAACTCCTTCTTAACTTGGTCTAACCTCCCTCAAATGAGCTTGGACTTTAAGTATGCATCAGGCTTCATATAATCAAATTAAATCAAACCCAACTAAAATCCATTGGATAATAAATAATTAAATTAACTTTGGCCCTACAAAGTCCAAAGATTCATTTAATTCAATTAAATAAATCTAAGCCCAAACACTAATTAATTGATCCAATCAATTAATTAAGCCAAACTTAAAAAATTAATCTAATTAATTTAAAGGTGTTAAGCCCAAAAATTAATTAATTCTTGTGCAATCCATCAAAGTGATTATCAAATAAATGATTCAATCATTTACAAATTCTCCTTGAATTAATTTAATACAATCAAATTAATTCGTTTGTTCTCGAATTAATTTCAAATTAATTCCATCAATTCCATATTGATTTGTTCTGTGACTCTTTAAGTTCATTCTCAGCAAGACCTGAGTATTGTGTCCAACATAAATAATTAATTAAATTAAATTTAATTAATTATTTTCAATTACCCATTAATCGAAAACGCCCTTCCCCATGAGTGGCCATCTAGCAACGACCCATGACACTAGAGACTAGGTGAATATACGGCCCTCCATGGACCAGAAAACTATGCTGAATACTTGAGATGCGCTTACTCTATTGATCGACAAAGAAAATCATTTTCTATTCTACCAATGTATGGCTATAGACTAAGAGACATTAAACCATCTCAGATCACATAGGAGATATATCCATCATATATTGATAGGGGACGTATTCTATCTTGAAGTCCACCATCCTTACTACATACTCCGATTACACTGGATAAGGCTTATAACAGCCACATCAAAGATACAGTCATCTCTCGGCAAATCCAAGATATAGCCATCATATGCATGCGACTTGCCATGATTCCTCAAGTCCAAGGACTAATCCTGTATTATTGGAGCCGGGAATTCAAGTCATACTGACGATATCTCTAAGACTTTCATATGATGATTCCTCCGAGTCAGTTCAATCAGTTAACAATCTTGTCAACTAATCCACTAAAATTGCATAGATTTTCCATATTTGCCGCCGATGGAACACGACACTCTTCTAATGAATACAATACTCGATGCATAGTCTCGAGGTCCTCGACTTGGAACATTTCATATCAACCCTCAAAAGTTAGTTTCATAGCTGTCATCCAATACGCAGCCTAGCTACATGGGTTATTCAATTGGTCTGTGGGCATTTGTGATGACATTAAACATCGTTCAACATAAAAATAGTAAGCACAACAAACACATGGTGCCACAGATGAATGCTTACTAGATTCATCAAGGTAATATCACATTTATAAAGATTGCTAAATGGTTCCTAAAACCAACAATCTACTTGGCCTTTGTTCACCGATTCGAACAGTGCCTTAATGGAGGTTAGTCTTTTATTCCAAAGCATATGCTCCACCATGCTTGATGTCGCCGAGTTACATGAGTTAGAAAACGGTTTTGCGATCATACTATGCAACCTTGAGAAGATATTTCCTCCAGCTTTTTTCGACTTGATGGAGCACCTCATTGTTGACCTACCGTATGAAGCTCACGTAGGGGGGCCAATATAATACCGGTGGATGTACCCATTTGAAAGGTTCCTACATGAGTTGAAGAAAAAGCTGAAAAATAAAGCACGTGTCGAGGCAAACATTGTCGAAGAAATTCGTTTGTTTTCCTCATAGTACTTTGTGTCTGATGTGCCTTACAAATAAAGCATCCCTCACAGAAATGATGTGTGCACGAGCAACGATTCTGGAATCAAGGTATCTATTTTCAAGTACCATTGTAGGGCCCGTGGTGCCAGAACAGCACATCGTCCAGACGTACATTTTGATCAACTGTGAAGTAGTCAGGCCATATTATGAGTAAAGAGTACATTTTGACCAACTATGAAACAGGGTGCAGGTATTTCATGGACTCAAGCTAGTCAAACTGATAATGAAGATGAAGAGGATGATGAAGACAACTTCGAGGACTATGAGACTGACGATGATGAATACGACGATACATAATGTATATTTTTCTAATGAAATAATTTTCTATTGCAATGTTGTAAAATAAAGAAAAATATAATTTTTTTAAAAAAATTTATTATTTGGAATGGCCAATTTAATTAAAAACCATTAGATTAGAAAGGTCGTTACAAAATAAGGCAATCAACTTTTGACGCCAGGCGGGAAATGAAATTTTGTAACAACAAAAATTCAAAAATCCGTACAAAGGCTGTTACAAACTAAAATTTTTTAAATCAAAACAAAAAATAAGTGGAAATTTTAATTTTGATTCCCCGTTACAAAGGACATTAGAAATACCTTCATAATGATAAATTATACCAGTTGTTACAAAAGTAGTTACAAAAAATGAGCCATCTCATAAATTCAGATCGAAAAATACGATATTTTTTACATTTGAGCACCCAATTCATACCAAAATTAAATATATACACGTATGTCCCCATTAAATCATATTAGAAGGCATGATTTTAAATAACACGATCTGATTTAGATATACACCTTCTTGAATGTGTACTATTACGTACTAGGATCATTTTGTTGAAATCCATATACTCAAAAAGGCTACAACTTGGTCGAATGATTCTTTTGGTAAGTGTCATCATATCTGACGGGTTTGATTGTATTGACGGGCCGATTAACTCATGTAGTTCAATACTGTAAGATGGCAGTTACAACAATGTAATACTAACATTTATGAATATACAAATTTATTAAACAAATTTTTTTATCTTTTTTAATGTATTTCAAATATATTGTTCCACTACAATGATACATTTTCCCAGCATTAAATCATCGAAAACGACATTTATTTTCTAAAAATAATTTCCATGAAGATAATTAATTATTTGAAACACTCTTTGAAATGGCTTTTGTAACGAAAATGAACAAAATGACATCGTATCCATATTTTGTAATGGCTTTTGCAACGAATTTTTATACGGTTACCTTAGACTGCATATTTGTAACGGCTTTTCAAATTTTGTAAGTCTCTTTGGCACGGCTTTTGTAACGGCTCTGACCGTTCCAAAATTTATATATATAAACAACAGTTGGCTAATTTTCTTCTTTCCTTCTTCCTCTTTTGGGATTGTCTATAATTTAAAAAAAAAAGTCAAAAATCTTTCATAATTATTGAAATTTTTTTGGGAATTTTGTAATTTTTGAAAAAACAAAATTGTGCAATTTTCTATATTTTTTTGTAATTTTGTCAACTTTATATATAATTTTTAGGAAATATTTGTGTATTTTTTTGTAAATTAGAGGACCTAAATGTAATTTAGGAAAATAGAATTTTTAATAAAATCACTAGAAAATTAAGGACAATAATGCAATTTTTAGGAAAATTATGCACCTAAATGAAATTTTTAGAAAATTAGAGGACCACAAAAAATAATTCATATGGAACTTTTATAGAAGTGGGAGTAGGATCGATTCCTCAAGGATTGGCTTCAAGCTGATTTCTTGAAAAATAAAAATAGTTGGGGGGAATTTTGATTGTGAAGAGAATAAAAAATAAAATAAACTGGAGACAAAATAAAATTAAAAAGAATAAATATAAGAGAATATTTTTCCGGCTAAAATCGGGTTCATGTTTGATTGCATTGATTGATTATCGATGTAAATATAGCACTTGTTCAAACAAATAAACCAGTTATGGTCATTGGTACGATTTAATGACCTCACCTTTCTGTACCTTTGTTAGTTAAGGTATGACCGTTGGGTAAATCTCTAATCAATGAACAACTCTGGGAGCGTCGACAAGATTTTATCCATCAACAGCATTAAGAGTTGGAAATGTCTGATTCTAACTAACAAGTTCCTATTGGTATAATTCATTTAAGTTAGATCATGCATTCCCCATAACATAATTAACCACTATGACATAATTAATCATTCTATGTTGCTAATAATTATTGAACTAAACAAATAATTACAAGGATTTGCAATGTTCGATTATCAAAGCAAACCTTCTTGATAATGAACGACCGACTGCATTATTCATAAATCTAATGTTTGTAGTAAGAGCACAGAGAATAACATGAATACTTATTTTAACGAGCGTAGTAAGCATAAATTAGATCTCACAACATTTAGGAATGAAGCAATTACCTTAACATTAATAAGAAAATAAGAAAATTAGCCTAACATGTTAATAGTACAACACACTAAAAAGAAGTGGAATTTGAGATGGATAGCCTAATGGATTTGAGATGTCCTCCTATTTATACTATAAGCATCCTACGAATCTAGACATAGAGGATAATTAGGTACATAATTAGCTCTAAAAAGTTAATAAATTATTCCTTTACATCAGCCAAATATCCCAAAGGATTTTTCTAAAATTATAGAGCAATCATCCCTTTTTCTTCAGCATAAATCAAATATTTCCTTCTTCTTAACAGTTGACTGCAGCATTAAGCGAGGGCGTATCTAGTCGGATCAGCAAATATGTCACAATTTATTTCTTCCTTCCTTAAATGCCTTTAATTGCCATTTTTAGCTCAATTTTGCCATTTTTACTCCTCATCATACCATTGGAGCTGGAAATGCAATAAATCTATGTGATTGGGAGTATTTTAGCTCAAAAGGAAGGTATAATCATCATCAAAATATGGTAAATTGTACAATTATCAGAATTTTATGAAATTATTAGAAAATTAAGGACGCCAAGGAAATATTTAGAAAACTTATGCACCTGAATAAAATTTTTAGGAAATTAGAGGAGCTTAATGTAATTTTAGGGCAATTTGAACTTTATTGCAATATTTAAAAAAATTATGGATTTCAAAAAAATTATAGACCTTAATGCAATTAATAGGCAAAATTTGGACCTCACTGCAATTATTAGGTAAATTACAAAAAAATATAATTTATTCAATAATAAAACACAATTATGGGTTTTTAATGTTAATACTTTTTTAAATTATAGATAATAACGATCGCTGCTCCACCACCCTCGAGACGGGGTTGTGGTCGCGCTCGCAGCCGTGGCCCTCCCACCCCTCCCCAGGATGAGCCAACGGATGCACCTCCAACTGCCCCATCCTTAAAGGGAGTGTTCCAGCCCCGTCGATACTTGAAGACTCCCTCGCAGCGGGCTCAGATGCGGCAGCGGGGGCCAGCAATACATAGATCCAAATGAGGCCATGGGATGCACCACCATCACCACCACCACCACTAGTGCCACTACTTCCCCCGGTGGCCCAAAGGCATTTCATCAGCCTCCAGGATGCGAGTACATAGAAGAATTTAGTCAATTAATTTAATATTTTTTTTATTTTTAAATTAATTTTAATATTTAATTATTATTTTCAGGTCATACCTCAATTTTCACACGGCCAATCCCTGGGCTAACATATCGCAAATTCTGATTTCAAAAATTGAAGGTAATAACAATATTATTTAATTTTATATAATATTTATATTTTTTAAATTAAATATTTATATATTTTTTATTTGTCAATTTTTCAGATGTCATACGGGTGGGACTGCGATGATGGGTCGATGTTCAAACTCGTCAAGTCGCAGGCGGGGAAGTTCCTGTGGAAGCGGTTCGCTAAAGCCCGAAACT
>NC_026151.1:539735-548670 GCF_000512975.1 Sesamum indicum
TTAGAACATAAAACAATGCAAAAGCACTAAACAATACTGTTTGTTTGGAGTTGTTTTTCCTTCTTGTTCTTTGTTCTATCTAGCAATAGAAAACGAACTATATCTATTCCATGTTGTTGCTTGGAAAACTTAGTGGAATTCTAGTTTGAATTCTCAAGTGAACGGAACAAGAGAACATAAAGGGAATAATGCACGGTGTTGCTCATCTATAGAAACAAAGAGGTAAAGTTTCATGTTTTGTTTCTATGCTTTTTACTTCATCCTCTAGCCACTTGTCTAACATGTTTGTATGTTTGCTATTATACTTTTGACAAACACCAAACGCTCAAGAATTTCAAAAGGAACACCCCTTTGAATTATTTTAATTTTTTATTTTTGTGTTTTTGCCGTGTTCCCGGGCCATACTAATTCTTTCACCTCTATCAAATGTCCTCTGTCACGGTGAAAAGACAATACTTGTCGGATTTGAACCTCTCAGGGTTGTCTTTCATCTTTCTTAGCCATTGATTGATTAGTCCTTATTGCTCGACGACAGCCAATATCTCCCCTTTGGGAGCATTCAAGGGGGTATAGTGAGTGAACCCTGTCAGAGGTACATGTTTGCATTCCTATTTCTTTTTTGGATCTTTTTCCTCTTCCCCATCCTTCCTTTTGCTGCTAAGGGAAGGGTCCGAAGCATTAGATTCCTCAATCCGAATGTACTTTTTGGGAGTGCATAATTAGATCTTCCATAGTGCTAGACGGCTTGCCGTCTATGGACTTCTTGAATCATCCCAATAGCAGGTTTTCTTGGATGTTACTAGCCAACAACTCGTGATTAACATGGGGGACTTCATGCACTATGTCCACAAATCTTTGCACGTAGCCTCTCAATGCCTCGCCCTCCTTTTGGCTAATGGTGAATAGAAACAATGCATTTTCAGAACTCTCTTGTTCATAGAAAATTGATGCGAGAAATGCTGAGTCAATTGCTCGAGGTTGGAAATAGTTCTAGTGGGTAGTTGGTTGAACCAGGCTAAAGCACGTTTGGAGAGTGTAGTGCGGAAGACCTTGCAGTAAGCAACGTCATTCAAATTCTACCAATCAATTTTTGCATAAAATTTGTCTAAATGTTCTTGTGGGTCTCCTGTCCCATCATGTTCCGACAGATTTGAGACTTTGAGGCCTACTGGAAGCGCTTCTATAGCACCCCCTACTCGCTACATCTAATTATCACTATTTCATCCTTACTTTAATCAGAACTCATTCTATAAGTAATTCTCTTTCAACCCGTAAAATAAATTCTAATTTATCAGCATAATATATATATCACAAAAGAAAAGTTTATATTTACCCTCACTAGATGTCCTCATGTACATAACCTCAAGGAAAATCATACCACAACTTTAAACACAAATCTCGATAAAGACCAGAATATTTAACACCCCAATAATCAAAACTCTGACTTTAGAAGTCACGGCTGACCCACCTAATAAAGACGACGGCACCGCTCAAAGTCCAATGTGGCTACTCAGTGTGAGCTGACCCACCTAATAAAGACGACGGCACCGCTCAAAGTCCAATGTGGCTACTCAGTGTGACCTATCTCCTAAAAAGTACGTGGCAAGGAATGAGCTGCCTACTCAATAAGTATAGCTGATTAATTTATATATATACACATACAAAGATTCACGTACATGCAGTCACACTGATAATAGTCATTCGTCATACAACAACATCAGATATAAGCAGTAATACATACTCACAACTATAAATCAATCCACGACATAATATTCATTCGTTATCATTTATTAGTTAAGGCCCCACTTACTCTAGCTGCAATACATCAGTCAATAGTTTCACCGGCCATCATCATATCATATACAGCACAGGATACCCGTTGTGTGATATCCCCACACTCTTTTACTCCAGCTGTGTAGCAATATAGCACAGGACATCACAACAAACATGGTACCCCCACACCACCCCAGTGTGTAGCTAACAACATAGGATATTCCCCGCTGCCCCGGAATACCCCGGTACCTTACGCGCCATGGTACCTAGCTTAAATCGTATATTTTTCATATCTCATTATCAATCACATTTTCATAAACCATTGACTGTGTTCCCAACTAGGTAAGCATCATCTTTTATTTCAACTCACAATCGTCATTCTATTCTTTATGATAATCACTTCCTCAATAACAACTCCCAATTTGATTTCATCAACAATCAATTATATGATTATCACATAATCATATCCCGCATATCTCTACATTACCATCACATATCACATAGTAACAATTTCACCAATATTATGATAATCTAGCAAATAATCCACAACTAATTATGTAAACAATCAATATACGAAAGCCACGCATAATAATATAAAGCCAAATCCACGTTCGCATCCAAGAAACCAATATGCATAATATATACAATAATACACATATAGATATATATAAATCCAATTAGCTATACTTACCGTAACTCCCAAAATACTTCGTTTCACGAGGGACTGCTCCACCCTCTATTTCGTCGTCACGTCCTATAATAGAATATTATACGTATAATCAATATATTTAATTTACCAAATAATTCATAAGAATTCACTTAATCAAACCCCTTATATATTTATAACTATCATTTTTAATAACATTCGTAAATTATATTACCACTGAAACCTCATTTTTCTCTTTAATAACATAATATTTCTAAAATATAACTTCTGAAGTATTTCTATGAATTTTTTGTCAATTTATCATTGCTATACAATTTAATTATGCAATAATACACAGAATTACATATTTGGTTAATCATTCTGATGGAATTGTGTAAATGCTAATGATAATTAAATCTAGCAAATCAAATAATTTAATTGCCCAACTATATTGTTTTTATAGAAATTGTGATATTTAATTTGACACTAATTTAAATAGCCAAAATCATAAAATACTCTGATTAAATAGTTCACCGCTCAATATAATCAGCATTTAATAAATGAACTAATTGAATAATATAATTATATGAATTAATAAAAATTAAAATGCAATTTCTTACCTCTGTTTTTCCAAAATGTGTGCGTGTGTTGCTGTGTGTGTATGAGTGTGTGTGAATTTGTATGTGTGTAGTGTATGTGTGCAATTAACATACATATATATATATTTAGTGGTTGGTGAGGCGGTGGCAGCACATACATATATATATATTTAGTGGTTGGTGAGGCGGTGGCAGCACATGCCACTGCCCACCATCTTTTGTTATTTTTTTTTTAATTAATTTTTTTAAATAATTACTCTTACGTCCTTCTTAATTTTTTTTAATTAATATAATTTGCCCCCAAATATTATAACGAACTTCAATTTGATCCGTTCAACTTTTATTATATCTTAAATTTAATCTATAATTTATTTACTAATTAAATTTAAATTTCTAATAATTACCAATTAGTCTCTCAATTACGTGAAAAATTCTACGGACGTCACAGCTTCAACTATGATGTTGGGGGCAAGAGGGCTACGTCTTGGAGGGGCTACGACTAATGGCAAATAATGATCATCGGCTCCCTTAGGCGGGGGCGGAGCTGATGATTCTTGATTTGGGGGGCTTGGGTTTGTGCAACCTCAGGTCGAGAGATTCTGCTATTGATTTCCTGCCTTTGCTCCTCCTCCTCGGGAGCTGAGGATAATTCTCGACTTCTGCGAGGGGAAGGAAGAGGCGAGCTTACGGGGTGTTGTGCCACATATTAGCCCACAGCTTGTGCTGCTGCTCGAGTAGATGCGTCGCAAATTAGGGCCAATAAAGCTTCTTGTGTCTGTTGGACCATCAATTCTTGGAGTGGAACTTTCGGGGGGAGTGCTCTGTTGGGGAGCGCAGGTGGAGATTGTCGATGTGGTGGGGAGGATCTCCCTATTAAGGGGGGCTTGTTCATGAGGAAGGGGGGTTACCTCTTGAGGTGGTGGTTGTTCTCGAGGCGGGTCTTATTTCGCCCCGTTCACTTGAGCTTCGCAAATCGTGTCCAGATCGTGGAAGTCACGAGCCCAAGACCTAGTTTGCATACTTAGTGTCGAGGCAAATTCTTCTCACAGACGGCGCCAATGATGTGGTTGTGATTTTATAAAAAAGATAAAATGGGGATTTTATCCATGATACGATTGTACACTAGGTGAAATCAATGTAGTTTTAGAAAGAGAATTTTTGTATGATAGATCAAATCAATGAATAGTAGTCCCCATTAAAAAAATTATATTTTTGGTATTTATAGTGGTATTGGGAGTTATATGATGTGGTAGGTTATATGTACTTAATATGTGTCTCATGTATACTAAATTACTTTATATACATCACTCATCCAAAATGGCAACAGTATTCTTCTTAGAATACAAAAGCTTCTTTTTTACTTGTATACTCCACATAAAAAAAAAAACAAAAATAAAAAATCATACGAGAGTATTGGTGTGAGATGAGAGAATAACAGAAGTGGAGATGATACCTTTCGTTTTTCTCGTTAACTAAGCCGAAATGTTCACCGGAGGTTCCAACTGAAGGATAGGCCCAGGAACGCGCAAGCTGAAGTGATAAAATAAAACACGCAATAACGAAAAATAAAAGCAAAAATTAAACAAATCCAAGGGGTGTACCTTGGAGTTTCCGGGCGTTCAATGTATAAAAATAAAATAAACATGGGGCTGATGTAAAAAGCATGAAACCAAAAAACACAAGGGTGAAAAACGATACCTTTCATTTTCACGTTCGCTTGAAATATCCTTCACAAGAGACTCCAATGTAGCAGCTCTCTAATTTGTCCACATCACACCGGAGTCGGGGATCTCTACATCCTCTTTGCTAGAAAAAGGAGAGAACACCGGAGTCGGGGATCTCTACATCCTCTTTGCTAGAAAAAGGAGAGAAAAAATTGCACCTTGTGCAAGATAGAGAGGGGGCGGCCGATTACTAGAGGAAGAGGAGGAGGAATTTTTTTTTGTTGTGTAATTGTGTTTATAATTATTTTCTAAATAATTATATTACAGATATATATAGCTTGTTTGATAATGTAAGAATGTTTCTAAGTACATTCTATTATCTACAAGGTATATTTCTCTTTATTCCAAATAAAGAGATCCCCATAATGGCTAAAATTGCTTTTTCCAAAACTAAAATTTTCTAGTCGTTTATTTCCTTCCATGGATTTTTTCATGGGCTCAAAATTAGTGGCTTGGCCGATTTTTAACTTAAAAAACCACAAGACCAATGATTGTTTTTTAAATTCAATTTAATAAAAATTTATTTAATTGAGCCCAACTTGTATTCAATCTAATTAAATGCATAAGCCCAAATTGTCCTTATTTAATAAGATCCAATTTATTAAATTATAAGGACAAGCGCAATATGAATTAATGCCATTAATTTATTCTTAGGCTCCTTTTCCATCCAAAGGATATCTCTCTCTTTTTAAGTAATCCAATTAGTTGTGGAATTAAATCTGAATTAATTTTTTGTTCCTTTTCGTTGATTTGTGTTTGACTCCTTAAGTTAACCTTTGAGCTAAACTTGGACTAGTCTCTAACACTGTTATTAATTAAATTTTATTTAATTAATAAATATTGATTAACCCTTAATTAAGAAAGCCCGTCACCATGGGTGGCCGTCTAGCAACAATCCATGGCTCTAGAAACTAGGTGGATTACAGTGTGAACCTTTAGGCTCTCGAGTCCATATAGGTTGGTTCTTTTGTCTACCGTCTCCCAGCTTTAGTCCACGGCATGGAATTAGGCGTCGGTTCCCATCCTAGACTAGGTGTTTATGCTTAATATTTCAAACCGCATTACGCCAAATTTCTTGACATAGGAACCTCCTTTTTTCTATTCGATCAACGACTGTGGCCACAGTTTTATACAGCGTTAATCCATCTCAAGTGCATAGGAGATCCCTCTATCATATATTGCCAGGGGACAGATCCTCTTCTTGGAACTCACCGTCCTCGCTACATACTCGGACTGCACTAGACAAGGCTTATGATGATCATGTCTGTGACACAATCACTTCTGGTACAGATCCAAGATACAGCTATTATATGCATGTGACTGTCGTCATTCCTCAAGTTTGAGGACTACACCCGTATTATCAGCTGGGGACTCAAATCATACCGACCAAACCTCTAAGGCTTCCAATATGAGGATCCTTGAGAGTGAATTCAGTCAGTTGACTACCTTATCAACTAACCCACTGAAATTCCATAGACGTCCAATCTCTGTAGCCAATGAAACGCGACACTCATCTAATGAATGCAATATTTAGTGCAAGTCTCAGTAGGACTCTTGATGCCCAATCTCGAGGTCCTCGACTTGGAACAGTTTAGACCAACCCTCAGAAATTGATTTCATAGCCACCGTCCAATGCGCAACCCAACTACATGGGTTATTAAGTGATCCATGGACATCTTGTTGTGATGTCAAAGCAGCGCTTGATGTAATTTGGTAAGCACAACAGATACGTGTGGCAAAGATGAATACTTTCCATATTAATCGGGACAATATCGCTTAAATAAAGATTGCTTGAATGGTTCTCAAAACTGCCATTCTAATTGGCTTTTGGTCACTTATTCTAACACCAACGTAGCAGTCCCCTAAGTGCGTTCATACCACATCAAATTTGGAATCTCTAGAACTCCTTGCTAGGAGAGAAACAAGAGAAATTCTCCAAGAGAAAGAGAGAGGGGGCGGCCGAGTGGTTTCATGGGAAAGAGGATGAATTATTGTGTTGTGTAATAATGTGATAATTATTTCCCAAATTATTGTACACATATATGTGTTGCATTGATAAATAAGAATGTGTCTAGATACATTCTTTTGTCTACAAGGTATATTTCTCTTTATTACAAATAATGTGATTCCCAACAATAACTAAAATTGTACTTTCCAAAATTACAATTTGCTAGCCATTTATTTTCTTCCATAGAATTTTCCATGGGCTCAGAAATCATGTTTGCCGATTTTATCAAATAAAATACAAGCCCCATGAATTTTTATTTAAATTCAATTTTAATAAAAATCTAGTTAATTGAGCCCAACATGTATTTAATCTAATTAAATACATAAGCTCAAATTGTCTTTATTAATTAATAAGATCCAACTTATTAAATATTAAGGACACGCCCAATATAAATTAATGTTGTTAATTTGTTCTTGAGACATTTCCATCCAATGGATCTCTATTTTGTAAGTAATTTAATTACTTGTGGAATTAATTCCAAATCAATTCCTTTTTCCTTTCTGGTGATTTGTGTGTGAATCTTTAGGTTCATCTTTCAGCTATACTTGGACTAATCTCTAACACAATAATAATTAAATCTAATTTAATTAATAATTCTTGACTAACCTTTAATCAAGAAATCTCGTTACCATGGGTGCCTATCTAGCAATGGTCTATGGCACTAAAGATTAGGTGACTGACCGTGTGAATATTTAGGCTCTCAAGTCCATACAAGTATGGTCCTTTTGTCTACCGTCTCTCAGCTTTAGTCTAGGGCATGGAATTAGATGTCGATTCTCATTTTGAACTTGGCATCTATGCTTAATACTTGAGATCGCATTACGCCAAGTTTCTCGACATAGGATCCTCCTTTTCCTATTCAATTAACAACTGTGTCTACAGATTCATAAAGCGTGAATGCATCTCCAAGTGTATAGGAGATACTAATAGGGAAAGGATCTTCTTCTTGGAACTCACCATCCCGCTACATATACTCCGACTGTAGTAGACAAGACTTATGATGATCATGTTTGCAATACAATCACCTCTCGCGCAGATCCAAGATACAGTCATCATATGCACGTGACTATCGTGATTCCTCATGTCTAAGCACTACTCCCGTACTATCAAAGCTGGAGATTCTAGTCATACCGACCAAGTCTCCAGGGATTCCATACGACGATCCTCGCGAGTCAGTTCAGTTGGTTGACCACCTAGTCAACTAACCATTGAAATTGCATAGATATCCAACGTTTATCGCCAATGAAACGCGGCACTCATCCAATGAACGCAATACTTGGTGCAAGACATAGTAGGACTTTCGATACCCAGTTTTAAGGTCCTCGACTTGGAACGTTTCAAACCAACCCTTAGAAGTTGGTTTCATATCCACTATCTAATGCGCAGCTCAACTACATGGGTTATTAAGTGATCTATGGACATATGTTGTGACGTCAAAACAGTGCTTAACGTAATTGGTAAGCACAACAGACACATGTACCAGAGACGAATGCTTACCATATGCGTCAGGACAATATTATTGAAATAAAGATTGCTAGAATGGTTCTCAAAATTGCCAATCCCAATTGGTTTTTTGGTTATCGATTCCAACAGGTAGATGTAGTCTAATAAAGAATTTCCTTTCTTGGGTTTTTGTACTTGCATCTTGGGGAAATACTGTCCATATTTAGCTTCCTGTCACAAATAAGGTACATATTTCTAAAGTAGGATATAGTATTGCTATGATGTTTATAATCCAAAATAATTGGTCTATTGCAATGAAACAATTATTTTTTTCTATAATTGAATGTTGTACTTTGTTGTTTCTATGTGTATTGATGACTTTTACAGGTTTGTTTGCCTATTCTCCATCCATTTGTACTTATTAGAAATTTATTTTGTATTAAAAGTGAAATTATATTATGACTTGAGGGACTGGATCAAGTACATGTCACCATCCATCTTCGTATTTTTTGTACTTGTCATGCTTTGGCGCGGGTATGCTTGGAAAAGGAGGCAACTAGAAGCTTTCAAAATCGTAGCTCCCACTGCTAAGAATCCAGTGGAGCAGCTGTTAATGTTGCAAGAAGCTGTAACTCAAGTTTAGTATCTCATCCAAAATGGCAACATTATTCTTCTCAGAATACGAAAGCTTCTTTTTGTTGCTGCTCCGCAGGTATTTCTCTTGTATACTCCACATTATGCG
>NC_026151.1:548881-550765 GCF_000512975.1 Sesamum indicum
TGCATATGCTTCTGAATTGCTGCTCATTTTAGGTACATGACTCGAGCACTCTCATTCACTGTAGTGGTGCATTCCATTTACATTTTTCCATGGGCCACTAAACTCTTTCTTACTAATGATTTGCATTTCTCCTGCCTTACATTTGATCTAGCTCGAAATATACAACCTTGTTGGACGATCCAATGTAAGTCATGTAGTCTCCCTAGATCTGTATTGGGTCCTGAGGATAAAACAATCAACGTTAGGCTTGTCGAGTTTGCCCCCGACTAAGATCCTCCGACGCTCAAGTTAGTTTGGTCTAGATAGAAATATGCGAAAGAAGAAGAGTAAGGTCGAAAATGACAAAGCATTGATTACCTCAGATGATGTGTATTGGGATATTTATAGGGCCCAAACGTACACTGTTGCTTGGGCCATGTGTCATAATCTGAAGCATTCGTACTCCTGATCAAACAGCTTTGCTTCGTGCGGTGGCTGGGTTCTGTGCTCAGGTTATAAAGCTGGGTCGGGTTTCCCACAACCCGACACAATACCAAATGAGCGGGTCTTGGTCCATTTTACTGAATTTCCCTTCATTAAGGGCAATTTTGTCCTCTTACCAAATTTTAGGGCATTCCCCATCATTACTCCCCCACTTCTTCTATGTGTAATTATTTACCTTAGAAGAATGTGAACAGTTGTGCCCCTTAGTTCGCATCATCATGCCCGTTCGTCAGTGCCACGCGTCACCATCCTAGGCGTTTCAGTTGAGCGCGCTTCTCGAAATGCTTCCCTATAAATAGGCCACTTTTCAAAATTTATGCCCCACCTGCTCCTTCAAGCTGTCTGCTCTTGCCTCCAGCATCCCAATCTCGAATTCGATTTGCTTGCTTAAGGTACTATGTCCTCCTCTAGCTCTAGTTCTAGTTCTAGTTCAGGGTCGTCAGCGACATCACCTGGGTCTGATCATGTCCCCCTTCCTGTCATCGTTCCCGATCCTCCTGCTAAGTTAAAACAAAAAACTCACAAGTCTAAACGTATTTTAGAGAGTCCTGCACCTAACATCTCAACCCATGTAAAATACCAAGGTATGTTAACAAGGTATCCTTGTGCTACTGTAGTTAGCACAATTAAGATCCCCATCCATCATATCAATGAAAGTTATTTCATTCCTCATGATTATGAAGTACTTATCCCTAGGTTTTTCAATCGCATGCATCTTCTTTATCAGGCTTCTGTGTGTTTTCCCTTTTGCATTTCGAAGCTGGTTTACGTTTTACTCTAGCGACCCCGGTTGGGCTGGTTTCCCGTTTTACTCGAAGCTGGTTTACGTTTCGAAGCTGGTTTACGTTTTACGTTTTACGTTTTACGTTTTATCAAGTATGGCCTTTTCATTGCAATTAGTGCAAATATAAAACCATCTCCGAACATCGAAGGATAGGGGTTGGAAGGCGATCAAATTAATAGCCTTGCCGCTTATTGGTACAACCCAATAAAGCTTCTAGTGGAAGAAGTTTTGTGGCTTGCCCGTTTCTCTCCAGCACCCCTCCAAGTTAGGGGTTCCTTATATGGTCTCCGTATGCTCTGGCACATTCCATTTTCTTTGTATTTTCCCACATATTTTCTTACATTTGCTTTGTCAGAGGATATCGTTATGAATTCTCAGATCGCCATGCGTCTTTGTGCTTTGCGCAACAACTCTAACACTAACGCTCCTTCGGTCGCTTCAGCTGTTGAGAATTCACCGACCCTGACGCGAGCTGCAATCCCCCTGATCCGATAGTTCCGTAGAAGATAAAGGAATGAAGTGTTTAGGTTTAGAAAGGATTCTTTAAGACTTATCTCTTGTGATTTATTTACCCTTTTAGAGTTTATCATGTATTTACCCCCCCCCCCCCCCCCCCG